>NW_026777209.1:0-47961 GCF_030936135.1 Gavia stellata | reverse complement strand
TGGCCAGAGCTCAACACCGAAATTGCGAACGTCCAGCGATTGCTCCTACACTAAAGGTGCCAGCCCTGAAAGCTCTTGCTGGTCCTCATCTCCCACTGGTAACCTCTCAAACGAACCACAAACACTTGGCCTCTGAACTTGTTTAGCCTACTAAAACTTCCAACGTACACAGCCTCTCCTTGCTCAATCTGCCCAAATTTCAACACCGATGTTGTGTGAACGTCCAGGGATTGCTCCTACACTAAAGGTGCCAGCCCTGAAAGCTCTTGCTGGTCCTCATCTCCCACTGGTAACCTCTCAAACGAACCACAAACACTTGCCTCTGAACTTGTTTAGCCTACTAAAACTTCCAACGTACACAGCCTCTCCTGCTCAATCTGGCCAGAGCTCAACACCGAAATTGCGAACGTCCAGCGATTGCTCCTACACTAAAGGTGCCAGCCCTGAAAGCTCTTGCTGGTCCTCCATCTCCCACTGGTAACCTCTCAAAACGAACCACAAACACTTGGCCTCTGAACTTGTTTAGCCTACTAAAACTTCCAACGTACACAGCCTCTCCTGCTCAATCTGGCCAAATTTTCAACACACGATGTTGTGAACGTCCAGGGATTGCTCCTACACTAAAGGTGCCAGCCCTGAAAGCTCTTGCTGGTCCTCATCTCCCACTGGTAAACCTCTCAAACGAACCGCAAACACTTGGCCTCTGAACTTGTTTAGTCCTACTAAAACTTCCAACGTACACAGCCTCTCCTGCTCAATCTGCCCAAAATTCAACACCGAAACTGGCGAACGTCCAGCGATTGCTCCTACACTAAAGGTGCCAGCCCTGAAAGCTCTTGCTGGTCCTCATCTCCCACTGGTAACCTCTCAAACGACCACAAACACTTGGCCTCTGAACTTGTTTAGCCTACTAAAACTTCCAACGTACACAGCCTCTCCTGCTCAATCTGGCCAGAGCTCAACACCGAAATTGCGAACGTCCAGGGATTGCTCCTACACTAAAGGTGCCAGCCCTGAAAGCTCTTGCTGGTCCTCATCTCCCACTGGTAACCTCTCAAACGAAACCACAAACACTTGGCCTCTGAACTTGTTTAGCCGTACTAAAACTTCCAACGTACACAGCCTCTCCTGCTCAATCTGCCCCAAATTTCAACACCGATGTTGTGAACGTCCAGGGATTGCTCCTACACTAAAGGTGCCAGCCCTGAAAGCTCTTGCTGGTCCTCATCTCCCACTGGTAACCTCTCAAACGAACCACAAACACTTGGCCTCTGAACTTGTTTAGCCTACTAAAACTTCCAACGTACACAGCCTCTCCCTGCTCAATCTGGCCAGAGCTCAACACCGATGTTGCGAACGTCCAGCGATTGCTCCTACACTAAAGGTGCCAGCCCTGAAAGCTCTTGCTGGTCCTCATCTCTCCACTGGTAACCTCTCAAACGAACCACAAACACTTGGCCTCTGAACTTGTTTAGCCTACTAAAAACTTCCAACGTACACCAGCCTCTCCTGCTCAATCTGCCCAAAATTCAACACCGAAATTGCGAACGTCCAGCGATTGACTCCTACACCTAAAGGTGCCAGCCCTGAAAGCTCTTGCTGGTCCTCATCTCCCACTGGTAACCTCTCAAACGAACCAGCAAACACTTGGCCTCTGAACTTGTTTAGCCTACTAAAACTTCCAACCGTACACAGCCTCTCCTGCTCAATCTTGCCCAAAAATTCAACACCGAAACTGCGAACGTCCAGCGATTGCTCCTACACTAATGGTGCCAGACCTGAAAGCTCTTGCTGGTCCTCATCTCCCACTGGTAACCTCTCAAAAGAACCACAAACACTTGGCCTCTGAACTTGTTTAGCCTACTAAAACTTCCAACGTACACAGCCTCTCCTGCTCAATCTGGCCAAAATTCAACACCGAAATTGCGAACGTCCAGCGATTGCTCCTACACTAAAGGTGCCAGCCCTGAAAGCTCTTGCTGGTCCTCATCTCCCACTGGTAACCTCTCAAACGAACCACAAACACTTGGCCTCTGAACTTGTTTAGCCTACTAAAACTTCCAACGTACACAGCCTCTCCTGCTCAATCTGGCCAGAGCTCAACACCGAACTTGCGAACGTCCAGCGATTGCTCCTACACTAAAGGTGCCAGCCCTGAAAGCTCTTGCTGGTCCCTCATCTCCCACTGGAAACCTCTCAAACGAACCACAAACACTTGGCCTCTGAACTTGTTTAGCCTACTAAAACTTCCAACGTACACAGCCTCTCCTGCTCAATCTGGCCAAATTTCAACACCGATGTTGTGAACGTCCAGGGATTGCTCCTACACTAAAGGTGCCAGCCCTGAAAGCTCTTGCTGGTCCTCATCTCCCACTGGTAACCTCTCAAACGAACCACAAACACTTGGCCTCTGAACTTGTTTAGCCTACTAAAACTTCCAACGTACACAGCCTCTCCTGCTCAATCTGGCCAGAGCTCAACACCGAACTTGCGAACGTCCAGCGATTGCTCCTACACTAAAGGTGCCAGCCCTGTGAAAGCTCTTGCTGGTCCCTCATCTCCCACTGGAAACCTCTCAAACGAACCACAAACACTTGGCCTCTGAACTTGTTTAGCCTACTAAAACTTTCCAACGTACACTGCCTCTCCTGCTCAATCTGCCCAAATTTCAACACCGATGTTTGTGAACGTCCAGGGGATTGCTCCTACACTAAAGGTGCCAGCCCTGAAAGCTCTTGCTGGTCCTCATCTCCCACTGGTAACCTCTCTCAAACGAACGCACAAACACTTGGCCTCTGGAACTTGTTTAGCCTACTAAAACTTCCAACGTACACAGCCTCTCCTGCTCAATCTGGCCAGAGCTCAACACCGAAATTGCGAACGTCCAGCGATTGCTCCTACACTAAAGGTGCCAGCCCTGAAAGCTCTTGCTGGTCCTCATCTCCCACTGGTAACCTCTCAAACGAACCACAAACACTTGGGCTCTGAACTTGTTAGCCTACTAAAACTTCCAACGTACACTGCCTCTCCTGCTCAATCTGGCCAAGAGCTCAACACCGATGTTGCGAACGTCCAGGATTGCTCCTACACTAAAGGTGCCAGCCCTGAAAGCTCTTGCTGGTCCTCATCTCCACTGGTAACCTCTCAAACGAACCACAACACTTGGCCTCTGAACTTGTTTAGCCTACTAAAACTTCCAACGTACACAGCCTCTCCTGCTCAATCTGGCCAGAGCTCAACACCGAAATTGCGAACGTCCAGCGATTTGCTCCTACACTAAAGGTGCCAGCCCTGAAAAGCTCTTGCTGGTCCTCATCTCCCACTGGTAACCTCTCAAACGAACCACAAACACTTGGCCTCTTGAACTTGTTTAGCCTACTAAAACTTCAACGTACACAGCCTCTCCTGCTCAATCTGGCCAAATTTCAACACCGATGTTTGTGAACGTCCAGGGATTGCTCCTACACTAAAGGTGCCAGCCCTGAAAGCTCTTGCTGGTCCTCATCTCCCACTGGTAACCTCTCAAACGAACCACAAACACTTGGCCTCTGAACTTGTTTAGCCTACTAAAACTTCCAACGTACACAGCCTCTCCTGCTCAATCTGCCCAAAATTCAACACCAATGTTGGTGAACGTCCAGGATTGCTCATACACTAAAGGTGCCAGCCCTGAAAGCTCTTGCTGGTCCTCATCTCCCACTGGTAACCTCTCAAACGAACCACAAACACTTGGCCTCTGAACTTGTTTAGCCTACTAAAACTTCCAACGTACACAGCCTCTCCTGCTCAATCTGGCCAGAGCTCAACACCGATGTTGTGAACGTCCAGCGATTGCTTCCTACACTAAAGGTGCCAGCCCTGAAAGCTCTTGCTGGTCCTCATCTCCCACTGGTAACCTCTCAAACGAACCACAAACACTTGGCCTCTGAACTTCTTTAGCCTACTAAAACTTCCAACGTACACAGCCTCTCCTGCTCAATCTGGCCAGAGCTCAACACCGAAATTGCGAACGTCCAGGGATTGCTCCTACACTAAAGGTGCCCAGCCCTGAAAGCTCTTGCTGGTCCTCATCTCCCACTGGTAACCTCTCAAACGAACCACAAACACTTGGCCTCTGAACTTGTTTAGCCTACTAAAACTTCCAACGTACACAGCCTCTCCTGCTCAATCTGCACAAAATTCAACACCGAAATTGCGAAACGTCCAGCGATTGCTCCTACACTAAAGGGTGCAGCAGCCTGAAAGCTCTTGCTGGTCCTCATCTCCCACTGGTAACCTCTCAAACGAACCACAAACACTTGGCCCTCTGAACTTGTTTAGCCTACTAAAACTTCCAACGTACACAGCCTCTCCTGCTCAATCTGCCAAAATTCAACACCGAAATCTGCGAAACGTCCAGCGATTGCTCCTACACTAATGGTGCCAGACCTGAAAGCTCTTGCTGGTCCTCATCTCCGCACTGGTAACCTCTCAAAAGAACCACAAACACTTGGCCTCTGAACTTGTTTAGCCTACTAAAACTTCCAACGTACACAGCCTCTCCTGCTCAATCTGGCCAAAATTCAACACCGAAATTGCGAAACGTCCAGCGATTGCCTCCTACACTAAAGGTGCCAGCCCTGAAAGCTCTTGCTGGTCCTCATCTCCCACTGGTAACCTCTCAAACGAACCACAAACACTTGGCCTCTGAACTTGTTTAGGCTAACTAAAACTTCCAACGTACACAGCCTCTCCTGCTCAATCTGGCCAGAGCTCAACACCGAAATTGCGAAGCGGTCCAGCAATTGCTCCTACACTAAAGGTGCCAGCCCTGAAAGCTCTTGCTGGTCCTCATCTCCCACTGGTAACCTCTCAAACGAACCCAAACACTTGGCCTCCTGAACTTGTTTAGCCTACTAAAACTTCCAACGTACACAGCCTCTCCTGCTCACAATCTGGCCAAATTTCAACACCGATGTTGTGAACGTCCAGGGATTGCTCCTACACTAAAGGTGCCAGCCCTGAAAGCTCTTGCTGGTCCTCATCTCCCACTGGTAACCTCTCAAACGAACCACAAACACTTGGCCTCTGAACTTCTTTAGCCTACTAAAACTTCCAACGTACACAGCCTCTCCTGCTCAATCTGGCCAGAGCTCAACACCGAAATTTGCGAACGTCCAGGGATTGCTCCTCACACTAAAGGTGCCAGCCCTGAAAGCTCTTGCTGGTCCCTCATCTCCCAACTGGTAACCTCTCAAACGAACCACAAACACTTGGCCTCTGAACTTCTTTAGCCTACTAAAAACTTCCAACGTACACAGCCTCTCCTGCTCAATCTGGCCAGAGCTCAACACCGAAATTGCGAACGTCCAGCGATTGCTCCTACACTAAAGGTGCCAGCCCTGAAAGCTCTTGCTGGTCCTCATCTCCCACTGGTAACCTCTCAAACTGAACCACAAACACTTGGCCTCTGAACTTGTTTAGCCCTACTAAAACTTCCAACGTACACAGCCTCTCCTGCTCAATCTGCCCAAAATTCAACACCGAAATTGCGAACGTCCAGCGATTGCTCCTACACTAAAGGTGCCAGCCCTGAAAGCTCTTGCTGGTCCTCATCTCCCACTGGGTAACCTCTCAAACGAACCACAAACACTTGGCCTCTGAACTTGTTTAGCCTACTAAAACTTCCAACGTACACAGGCTCTCCTGCTCAATCTGCCCAAAATTCAACACCGAAACTGCGAACGTCCAGCGATTGCTCCTACACTAATGGTGCCAGACCTGAAAGCTCTTGCTGGTCCTCATCTCCCACTGGTAACCTCTCAAACGAACCACAAACACTTGGCCTCTGAACTTGTTTAGCCTACTAAAACTTCCAACGTACACAGCCTCTCCTGCTCAATCTGGCCAAAATTCAACACCGAAATTGCGAACGTCCAGGGATTGCTCCTACACTAAAGGTGCCAGCCCTGAAAGCTCTTGCTGGTCCTCATCTCCCACTGGTAACCTCTCAAACGAACCACAAACACTTGGCGTCTGAACTTGTTTAGCCTACTAAAACTTCCAACGTACACAGCCTCTCCTGCTCAATCTGGCCAGAGCTCAACACCGAACTTGCGAACGTCCAGCGATTGCTCCTACACTAAAGGTGCCAGCCCTGAAAGCTCTTGCTGGTCCTCATCTCCCACTGGTAACCTCTCAAACGAACCACAAACACTTGGCCTCTGAACTTGTTAGCCTACTAAAACTTCCAACGTACACAGCCTCTCCTGCTCAATCTGTGCCAGAGCTCAACACCGAAATTGCGAACGTCCAGCAATTGCTCCTACACTAATGGTGCCAGCCCTGAAAGCTCTTGCTGGACCTCATCTCCCACTGGTAACCTCTCAAACGAACCACAAACACTTGGCCTCTGAACTTGTTTAGCCTACTAAAACTTCCAACGTACACAGCCTCTCACTGCTCAATCTGGCCAGGGCTCAACACGAAATTGCGAACGTCCAGCGATTGCTCCTGACACTAAAGGTGCCAGCCCTGAAAGCTCTTGCTGGTCCTCATCTCCCACTGGTAACCTCTCAAACGAACCACAAACACTTGGCCTCTGAACTTGTTTTAGCCTACTAAAACTTCCAACGTACACAGCCTCTCCTGCTCAATCTGGCCAGAGCTCAACACCGAACTTGCGAACGTCCAGCGATTGCTCCTACACTAAAGGTGCCAGCCTGAAAGCTCTTGCTGGTCCTCATCTCCCACTGGTAACCTCTCAAACGAACCACAAACACTTGGCCTCTGAACTTGTTAGCGCTACTAAAACTTCCAACGTACACAGCCTCTCCTGCTCAATCTGCCCAAAATTCAACACCGATGTTGTGAACGTCCAGGGATTGCTCCTACACTAAAGGTGCCAGCCCTGAAAGCTCTTGCTGGTCCTCATCTCCCACTGGTAACCTCTCAAACGAACCACAAACACTTGGCCTCTGAACTTGTTTAGCCTACTAAAACTTCCAACGTACACAGCCTCTCCTGCTCAATCTGGCCAGAGCTCAACACCGAAAGTTGCGAACGTCCAGCGATTGCTCCTACACTAAAGGTGCCAGCCCTGAAAGCTCTTGCTGGTCCTCATCTCCCACTGGTAACCTCTCAAACGAACCACAAACAACTTGGCCTCTGAACTTGTTTAGCCTACTAAAACTTCCAACGTACACAGCCTCTCCTGCTCAATCTGCCCAAATTTCAACACCGATGTTGCGAACTGTCCAGCGATTGCTCCTACACTAAAGGGTGCCAGCCCTGAAAGCTCTTGCTGGTCCTCATCTCCCACTGGTAACCTCTCAAACGAACCACAAACACTTGGCCTCTGAACTTGTTTAGCCTACTAAAACTTCCAACGTACACAGCCTCTCCTGCTCAATCTGGCCAGAGCTCAACACCGAAATTGCGAACGTCCAGCGATTGCTCCTACACTAAAGGTGCCAGCCCTGAAAGCTCTTGCTGGTCCTCATCTCCCACTGGTAACCTCTCAAACGAACCACAAACACTTGGCCTCTGAACTTGTTTAGCCTACCTAAAACTTCCAACGTACACAGCCTCTCCTGCTCAATCTGGCCAGAGCTCAACACCGAAAATTGCGAACGTCCAGCGATTGCTCCTACACTAAAGGTGCCAGCCCTGAAAGCTCTTGCTGGTCCTCATCTCCCACTGGTAACCTCTCAAACGAACCACAAACACTTGGCCTCTGACTTGTTTAGCCTACTAAAACTTCCAACGTACACAGCCTCTCCTGCTCAATCTGGCCAAATTTCAACACCGATTGTTGTGAACGTCCAGGGATTGCTCCTACACTAAAGGTGCCAGCCCTGAAAGCTCTTGCTGGTCCTCATCTCCCACTGGTAACCTCTCAAACGAACCGCAAACACTTGGCCTCTGAACTTGTTTAGCCTACTAAAACTTCCAACGTACACAGCCTCTCCTGCTCAATCTGCCCAAAATTCAACACCAATGTTGTGAACGTCCAGGGATTGCTCCTACACTAAAGGTGCCAGCCCTGAAAGCTCTTGCTGGTCCTCATCTCCCACTGGTAACCTCTCAAACGAACCACACAACACTTGGCCTCTGAACTTGTTTAGCCTACTAAAACTTCCAACGTACACAGCCTCTCCTGCTCAATCTGGCCAGAGCTCAACACCGATGTTGTGAACGTCCAGGATTGCTCCTACACTAAAGGTGCCAGCCCTGAAAGCTCTTGCTGGTCCTCATCTCCCACTGGTAACCTCTCAAACGAAACCACAAACACTTGGCCTCTGAACTTCTTTTAGCCTACTAAAACTTCCAACGTACACAGCCTCTCCTGCTCAATCTGGCCAGAGCTCAACACCGAAATTGCGAACGTCCAGCGATTGCTCCTACACTAAAGGTGCCAGCCCCTGAAAGCTCTTGCTGGTCCTCATCTCCCACTGGTAACCTCTCAAACGAACCACAAACACTTGGCCTCTGAACTTGTTTAGCCTACTAAAACTTCCAACGTACACAGCCTCTCCTGCTCAATCTGGCCAAAAATTCAACACCGAAATTGCGAACGTCCAGCGATTGCTCCTACACTAAAGGTGCCAGCCCTGGAAAGCTCTTGCTGGTCCTCATCTCCCACTGGTAACCTCTCAAACGAACCACAAACACTTGGCCTCTGAACTTGTTTAGCCTACTAAAACTTCCAACGTACACAGCCTCTCCTGCTCAATCTGCCCAAAATTCAACACCGAAACTTGCGAACGTCCAGCAATTGCTCCTACACTAATGGTGCCAGCCCTGAAAGCTCTTGCTGGACCTCATCTCCCACTGGTAACCTCTCAAACGAACCACAAACACTTGGCCTCTGAACTTGTTTAGCCTACTAAAACTTCCAACGTACACAGCCTCTCCTGCTCAATCTGGCCAGGGCTCAACACCGAAATTGGCGAACGTCCAGCGATTGCTCCTACACTAAAGGTGCCAGCCCTGAAAGCTCTTGCTGGTCCTCATCTCCCCACTGGTAACCTCTCAAACGAACCACAAACACTTGGCCTCTGAACTTGTTTAGCCTACTAAAACTTCCAACGTACACAGCCTCTCCTGCTCAATCTGGCCAGAGCTCAACACCGAACTTGCGAACGTCCAGCGATTGCTCCTACACTAAGGTGCCAGCCCTGAAAGCTCTTGCTGGTCCTCATCTCCCACTGGTAACCTCTCAAACGAACCACAAACACTTGGCCTCTGAACTTGTTTAGCCTACTAAAACTTCCAACGTACACAGCCTCTCCTGCTCAATCTGCCCAAAATTCAACACCGATGTTGTGAACGTCCAGGGATTGCTCCTACACTAAAGGTGCCAGCCCTGAAAGCTCTTGCTGGTCCTCATCTCCCACTGGTAACCTCTCAAACGAACCACAAACACTTGGCCTCTGAACTTGTTTAGCCTACTAAAACTTCCAACGTACACAGCCTCTCCTGCTCAATCTGGCCAGAGCTCAACACCGAAATTGCGAACGTCCAGCGATTGCTCCTACACTAAAGGTGCCAGCCCTGAAAGCTCTTGCTGGTCCTCATCTCCCACTGGTAACCTCTCAAACGAACCACAAACACTTGGCCTCTGAACTTGTTTAGCCTACTAAAACTTCCAACGTACACAGCCTCTCTCTGCTCAATCTGCCCAAATTTCAACACCGATGTTGCGAACGTCCAGCGATTGCTCCTACACTAAAGGTGCCAGCCCTGAAAGCTCTTGCTGGTCCTCATCTCCCACTGGTAACCTCTCAAACGAACCCACAAACACTTGGCCTCTGAACTTGTTTAGCCTACTAAAACTTCCAACGTACACAGCCTCTCCTGCTCAATCTGGCCAGAGCTCAACACCGAAATTGCGAACGTCCAAGCGATTGCTCCTACACTAAAGGTGCCAGCCCTGAAAGCTCTTGCTGGTCCTCATCTCCCACTGGTAACCTCTCAAACGAACCACAAACACTTGGCCTCTGAACTTGTTTAGGCCTACTAAAACTTCCAACGTACACAGCCTCTCCTGCTCAATCTGGCCAGAGCTCAACACCGAAATTGCGAACGTCCAGCGATTGCTCCTACACTAAAGGTGCCAGCCCTGAAAGCTCTTGCTGGTCCTCATCTCCCACTGGTAACCTCTCAAACGAACCACAAACACTTGGCCTCTGAACTTGTTTAGCCTACTAAAACTTCCAACGTACACAGCCTCTCCTGCTCAATCTGGCCAAATTTCAACACCGATGTTGTGAACGTCCAGGGATTGCTCCTACACTAAAGGTGCCAGCCCTGAAAGCTCTTGCTGGTCCTCATCTCCCACTGGTAACCTCTCAAACGATACCGCAAACACTTGGCCTCTGAACTTGTTTAGCCTACTAAAACTTCCAACGTACACCAGCCTCTCCTGCTCAATCTGCCCAAAATTCAACACCAATGTTGTGAACGTCCAGGGATTGCTCCTACACTAAGAGGTGCCAGCCCTGAAAGCTCTTGCTGGTCCTCATCTCCCACTGGTAACCTCTCAAACGAACCACAAACACTTGGCCTCTGAACTTGTTTAGCCTACTAAAAC
Organism: Gavia stellata; assembly: GCF_030936135.1. Taxonomy (NCBI): domain Eukaryota; kingdom Metazoa; phylum Chordata; class Aves; order Gaviiformes; family Gaviidae; genus Gavia; species Gavia stellata. The sequence continues at coordinate 37,388 of NW_026777209.1, read as the reverse complement.
TTCCAACGTACACAGCCTCTCCTGCTCAATCTGGCCAGAGCTCAACACCGATTCCGATGTTGTGAACGTCCAGGGATTGCTCCTACACTAAAGGTGCCAGCCCTGAAAGCTCTTGCTGGTCCTCATCTCCCACTGGTAACCTCTCAAACGAACCACAAACACTTGGCCTCTGAACTTCTTTAGCCTACTAAAACTTCCAACGTACACAGCCTCTCCTGCTCAATCTGGCCAGAGCTCAACACCGAAATTGCGAACGTCCAGCGATTGCTCCTACACTAAAGGTGCCAGCCCTGAAAGCTCTTGCTGGTCCTCATCTCCCACTGGTAACCTCTCAAACGAACCACAAACACTTGGCCTCTGAACTTGTTTAGCCTACTAAAACTTCCAACGTACACAGCCTCTCCTGCTCAATCTGCCCAAAATTCAACACCGAAATTGCGAACGTCCAGCGATTGCTCCTACACTAAAGGTGCCAGCCCTGAAAGCTCTTGCTGGTCCTCATCTCCCACTGGTAACCTCTCAAACGAACCACAAACACTTGGCCTCTGAACTTGTTTAGCCTACTAAAACTTCCAACGTACACAGCCTCTCCTGCTCAATCTGCCCAAAATTCAACACCGAAACTGCGAACGTCCAGCGATTGCTCCTACACTAATGGTGCCAGACCTGAAAGCTCTTGCTGGTCCTCATCTCCCACTGGTAACCTCTCAAAAGAACCACAAACACTTGGCCTCTGAACTTGTTTAGCCTACTAAAACTTCCAACGTACACAGCCTCTCCTGCTCAATCTGGCCAAAATTCAACACCGAAATTGCGAACGTCCAGCGATTGCTCCTACACTAAAGGTGCCAGCCCTGAAAGCTCTTGCTGGTCCTCATCTCCCACTGGTAACCTCTCAAACGAACCACAAACACTTGGCGTCTGAACTTGTTTAGCCTACTAAAACTTCCAACGTACACAGCCTCTCCTGCTCAATCTGGCCAGAGCTCAACACCGAACTTGCGAACGTCCAGCGATTGCTCCTACACTAAAGGTGCCAGCCCTGAAAGCTCTTGCTGGTCCTCATCTCCCACTGGTAACCTCTCAAACGAACCACAAACACTTGGCCTCTGAACTTGTTTAGCCTACTAAAACTTCCAACGTACACAGCCTCTCCTGCTCAATCTGGCCAGAGCTCAACACCGAAATTGCGAACGTCCAGCAATTGCTCCTACACTAATGGTGCCAGCCCTGAAAGCTCTTGCTGGACCTCATCTCCCACTGGTAACCTCTCAAACGAACCACAAACACTTGGCCTCTGAACTTGTTTAGCCTACTAAAACTTCCAACGTACACAGCCTCTCCTGCTCAATCTGGCCAGAGCTCAACACCGAAATTGCGAACGTCCAGCGATTGCTCCTACACTAAAGGTGCCAGCCCTGAAAGCTCTTGCTGGTCCTCATCTCCCACTGGTAACCTCTCAAACGAACCACAAACACTTGGCCTCTGAACTTGTTTAGCCTACTAAAACTTCCAACGTACACAGCCTCTCCTGCTCAATCTGGCCAAATTTCAACACCGATGTTGTGAACGTCCAGGGATTGCTCCTACACTAAAGGTGCCAGCCCTGAAAGCTCTTGCTGGTCCTCATCTCCCACTGGTAACCTCTCAAACGAACCGCAAACACTTGGCCTCTGAACTTGTTTAGCCTACTAAAACTTCCAACGTACACAGCCTCTCCTGCTCAATCTGCCCAAAATTCAACACCAATGTTGTGAACGTCCAGGGATTGCTCCTACACTAAAGGTGCCAGCCCTGAAAGCTCTTGCTGGTCCTCATCTCCCACTGGTAACCTCTCAAACGAACCACAAACACTTGGCCTCTGAACTTGTTTAGCCTACTAAAACTTCCAACGTACACAGCCTCTCCTGCTCAATCTGCCAGAGCTCAACACCGATGTTGTGAACGTCCAGGGATTGCTCCTACACTAAAGGTGCCAGCCCTGAAAGCTCTTGCTGGTCCTCATCTCCCACTGGTAACCTCTCAAACGAACCACAAACACTTGGCCTCTGAACTTGTTTAGCCTACTAAAACTTCCAACGTACACAGCCTCTCCTGCTCAATCTGGCCAGAGCTCAACACCGAAATTGCGAACGTCCAGCGATTGCTCCTACACTAAAGGTGCCAGCCCTGAAAGCTCTTGCTGGTCCTCATCTCCCACTGGTAACCTCTCAAACGAACCACAAACACTTGGCCTCTGAACTTGTTTAGCCTACTAAAACTTCCAACGTACACAGCCTCTCCTGCTCAATCTGCCCAAAATTCAACACCGAAATTGCGAACGTCCAGCGATTGCTCCTACACTAAAGGTGCCAGCCCTGAAAGCTCTTGCTGGTCCTCATCTCCCACTGGTAACCTCTCAAACGAACCACAAACACTTGGCCTCTGAACTTGTTTAGCCTACTAAAACTTCCAACGTACACAGCCTCTCCTGCTCAATCTGCCCAAAATTCAACACCGAAACTGCGAACGTCCAGCGATTGCTCCTACACTAATGGTACCAGACCTGAAAGCTCTTGCTGGTCCTCATCTCCCACTGGTAACCTCTCAAAAGAACCACAAACACTTGGCCTCTGAACTTGTTTAGCCTACTAAAACTTCCAACGTACACAGCCTCTCCTGCTCAATCTGGCCAAAATTCAACACCGATGTTGTGAACGACCAGGGATTGCTCCTACACTAAAGGTGCCAGCCCTGAAAGCTCTTGCTGGTCCTCATCTCCCACTGGTAACCTCTCAAACGAACCACAAACACTTGGCCTCTGAACTTGTTTAGCCTACTAAAACTTCCAACGTACACAGCCTCTCCTGCTCAATCTGGCCAGAGCTCAACACCGAACTTGCGAACGTCCAGCGATTGCTCCTACACTAAAGGTGCCAGCCCTGAAAGCTCTTGCTGGTCCTCATCTCCCACTGGTAACCTCTCAAACGAACCACAAACACTTGGCCTCTGAACTTGTTTAGCCTACTAAAACTTCCAACGTACACAGCCTCTCCTGCTCAATCTGGCCAGAGCTCAACACCGAAATTGCGAACGTCCAGCAATTGCTCCTACACTAATGGTGCCAGCCCTGAAAGCTCTTGCTGGACCTCATCTCCCACTGGTAACCTCTCAAACGAACCACAAACACTTGGCCTCTGAACTTGTTTAGCCTACTAAAACTTCCAACGTACACAGCCTCTCCTGCTCAATCTGGCCAGGGCTCAACACCGAAATTGCGAACGTCCAGCGATTGCTCCTACACTAAAGGTGCCAGCCCTGAAAGCTCTTGCTGGTCCTCATCTCCCACTGGTAACCTCTCAAACGAACCACAAACACTTGGCCTCTGAACTTGTTTAGCCTACTAAAACTTCCAACGTACACAGCCTCTCCTGCTCAATCTGGCCAGAGCTCAACACCGAAATTGCGAACGTCCAGCGATTGCTCCTACACTAAAGGTGCCAGCCCTGAAAGCTCTTGCTGGTCCTCATCTCCCACTGGTAACCTCTCAAACGAACCACAAACACTTGGCCTCTGAACTTGTTTAGCCTACTAAAACTTCCAACGTACACAGCCTCTCCTGCTCAATCTGCCCAAAATTCAACACCGATGTTGTGAACGTCCAGGGATTGCTCCTACACTAAAGGTGCCAGCCCTGAAAGCTCTTGCTGGTCCTCATCTCCCACTGGTAACCTCTCAAACGAACCACAAACACTTGGCCTCTGAACTTGTTTAGCCTACTAAAACTTCCAACGTACACAGCCTCTCCTGCTCAATCTGGCCAGAGCTCAACACCGAAATTGCGAACGTCCAGCGATTGCTCCTACACTAAAGGTGCCAGCCCTGAAAGCTCTTGCTGGTCCTCATCTCCCACTGGTAACCTCTCAAACGAACCACAAACACTTGGCCTCTGAACTTGTTTAGCCTACTAAAACTTCCAACATACACAGCCTCTCCTGCTCAATCTGCCCTAATTTCAACACAGATGTTGCGAACGTCCAGCGATTGCTCCTACACTAAAGGTGCCAGCCCTGAAAGCTCTTGCTGGTCCTCATCTCCCACTGGTAACCTCTCAAACGAACCACAAACACTTGGCCTCTGAACTTGTTTAGCCTACCAAAACTTCCAACGTACACAGCCTCTCCTGCTCAATCTGGCCAGAGCTCAACACCGAAATTGCGAACGTCCAGCGATTGCTCCTACACTAAAGGTGCCAGCCCTGAAAGCTCTTGCTGGTCCTCATCTCCCACTGGTAACCTCTCAAACGAACCACAAACACTTGGCCTCTGAACTTGTTTAGCCTACTAAAACTTCCAACGTACACAGCCTCTCCTGCTCAATCTGGCCAGAGCTCAACACCGAAATTGCGAACGTCCAGCGATTGCTCCTACACTAAAGGTGCCAGCCCTGAAAGCTCTTGCTGGTCCTCATCTCCCACTGGTAACCTCTCAAACGAACCACAAACACTTGGCCTCTGAATTTGTTTAGCCTACTAAAACTTCCAACGTACACTGCCTCTCCTGCTCAATCTGGCCAGAGCTCAACACCGAAATTGCGAACGTCCAGCGATTGCTCCTACACTAAAGGTGCCAGCCCTGAAAGCTCTTGCTGGTCCTCATCTCCCACTGGTAACCTCTCAAACGAACCACAAACACTTGGCCTCTGAACTTGTTTAGCCTACTAAAACTTCCAACATACACAGCCTCTCCTGCTCAATGTGCCCAAAATTCAACACCGAAACTGCGAACGTCCAGCGATTGGTCCTACACTAATGGTGCCAGACCTGAAAGCTCTTGCTGGTCCTCATCTCCCACTGGTAACCTCTCAAACGAACCACAAACACTTGGCCTCTGAACTTGTTTAGCCTACTAAAACTTCCAACGTACACAGCCTCTCCTGCTCAATCTGGCCAAAATTCAACACCGAAATTGCGAACGTCCAGCGATTGCTCCTACACTAAAGGTGCCAGCCCTGAAAGCTCTTGCTGGTCCTCATCTCCCACTGGTAACCTCTCAAACGAACCACAAACACTTGGCCTCTGAACTTGTTTAGCCTACTAAAACTTCCAACGTACACAGCCTCTCCTGCTCAATCTGCCCAAAATTCAACACCGATGATGTGAACGTCCAGCGATTGCTCCTATACTAAAGGTGCCAGCCCTGAAAGCTCTTGCTGGTCCTCATCTCCCACTGGTAACCTCTCAAACGAACCACAAACACTTGGCCTCTGAACTTGTTTAGCCTACTAAAACTTCCAACGTACACAGCCTCTCCTGCTCAATCTGCCAAAATTCAACACCGATGTTGTGAACGTCCAGGGATTGCTCCTACACTAAAGGTGCCAGCCCTGAAAGCTCTTGCTGGTCCTCATCTCCCACTGGTAACCTCTCAAACGAACCACAAACACTTGGCCTCTGAACTTGTTTAGCCTACTAAAACTTCCAACGTACACTGCCTCTCCTGCTCAATCTGGCCGGAGCTCAACACCGAAATTGCGAACGTCCAGGGATTGCTCCTACACTAAAGGTGCCAGCCCTGAAAGCTCTTGCTGGTCCTCATCTCCCACTGGTAACCTCTCAAACGAACCACAAACACTTGGCCTCCGAACTTGTTTAGCCTACTAAAACTTCCAACGTACACAGCCTCTCCTGCTCAATCTGCCCAAAATTCAACACCGATGTTGTGAACGTCCAGGGATTGCTCCTACACTAAAGGTGCCAGCCCTGAAAGCTCTTGCTGGTCCTCATCTCCCACTGGTAACCTCTCAAACGAACCACAAACTCTTGGGCTCTGAACTTGTTTAGCCTACTAAAACTTCCAACGTACACAGCCTCTCCTGCTCAATCTGCCCAAATTTCAACACCGATGTTGTGAACGTCCAGGGATTGCTCCTACACTAAAGGTGCCAGCCCTGAAAGCTCTTGCTGGTCCTCATCTCCCACTGGTAACCTCTCAAACGAACCACAAACACTTGGCCTCTGAACTTGTTTAGCCTACTAAAACTTCCAACGTACACAGCCTCTCCTGCTCAATCTGGCCAGAGCTCAACACCGAAATTGCGAACGACCAGGGATTGCTCCTACACTAAAGGTGCCAGCCCTGAAAGCTCTTGCTGGTCCTCATCTCCCACTGGTAACCTCTCAAACGAACCACAAACACTTGGCCTCTGAACTTGTTTAGCCTACTAAAACTTCCAACGTACACAGCCTCTCCTGCTCAATCTGCCCAAATTTCAACACCGAAATTGCGAACGTGCAGCGATTGCTCCTACACTAAAGGTGCCAGCCCTGAAAGCTCTTGCTGGTCCTCATCTCCCACTGGTAACCTCTCAAACGAACCACAAACACTTGGCCTCTGAACTTGTTTAGCCTACTAAAACTTCCAACGTACACAGCCTCTCCTGCTCAATCTGGCCAGAGCTCAACAGCGAAATTGCGAACGTCCAGAGATTGCTCCTACACTAAAGGTGCCAGCCCTGAAAGCTCTTGCTGGTCCTCATCTCCCACTGGTAACCTCTCAATCGAACCACAAACACTTGGCCTCTGAACTTGTTTAGCCTACTAAAACTTCCAACGTACAAAGCCTCTCCTGCTCAATCTGCCCAAAATTCAACACCAATGTTGTGAACGTCCAGGGATTGCTCCTACACTAAAGGTGCCAGCCCTGAAAGCTCTTGCTGGTCCTCATCTCCCACTGGTAACCTCTCAAACGAACCACAAACACTTGGCCTCTGAACTTGTTTAGCCTACTAAAACTTCCAACGTACACAGCCTCTCCTGCTCAATCTGGCCAGAGCTCAACACCGAAATTGCGAACGTCCAGGGATTGCTCCTACACTAAAGGTGCCAGCCCTGAAAGCTCTTGCTGGTCCTCATCTCCCACTGGTAACCTCTCAAACGAACCACAAACACTTGGCCTCTGAATTTGTTTAGCCTACTAAAACTTCCAACGTACACAGCCTCTCCTGCTCAATCTGGCCAGAGCTCAACACCGAAATTGCGAACGTCCAGCGATTGCTCCTACACTAAAGGTGCCAGCCCTGAAAGCTCTTGCTGGTCCTCATCTCCCACTGGTAACCTCTCAAACGAACCACAAACACTTGGCCTCTGAACTTGTTTAGCCTACTAAAACTTCCAACGTACACAGCCTCTCCTGCTCAATCTGGCCAGAGCTCAACACCGAAATTGCGAACGTCCAGGGATTGCTCCTACACTAAAGGTGCCAGCCCTGAAAGCTCTTGCTGGTCCTCATCTCCCACTGGTAACCTCTCAAACGAACCACAAACACTTGGCCTCTGAACATGTTTAGCCTACTAAAACTTCCAACGTACACAGCCTCTCCTGCTCAATCTGGCCAGAGCTCAACACCGAAATTGCGAACGTCCAGGGATTGCTCCTACACTAAAGGTGCCAGCCCTGAAAGCTCTTGCTGGTCCTCATCTCCCACTGGTAACCTCTCAAACGAACCACAAACACTTGGCCTCTGAACTTGTTTAGCCTACTAAAACTTCCAACGTACACAGCCTCTCCTGCTCAATCTGGCCAGAGCTCAACACCGAAATTGCGAACGTGCAGCGATTGCTCCTACACTAAAGGTGCCAGCCCTGAAAGCTCTTGCTGGTCCTCATCTCCCACTGGTAACCTCTCAAACGAACCACAAACACTTGGCCTCTGAACTTCTTTAGCCTACTAAAACTTCCAACGTACACTGCCTCTCCTGCTCAATCTGCCCAAAATTCAACACGGAAATTGTGAACGTCCAGGGATTGCTCCTACACTAAAGGTGCCAGCCCTGAAAGCTCTTGCTGGTCCTCATCTCCCACTGGTAACCTCTCAAACGAACCACAAACACTTGGGCTCTGAACATGTTTAGCCTACTAAAACTTCCAACGTACACAGCCTCTCCTGCTCAATCTGGCCAGAGCTCAACACCGAAATTGTGAACGTCCAGCGATTGCTCCTACACTAAAGGTGCCAGCCCTGAAAGCTCTTGCTGGTCCTCATCTCCCACTGGTAACCTCTCAAACGAACCACAAACACTTGGCCTCTGAACTTGTTTAGCCTACTAAAACTTCCAACGTACACAGCCTCTCCTGCTCAATCTGGCCAGAGCTCAACACCGACATTGCGAACGTCCAGCGATTTCTCCTACACTAAAGGTGCCAGCCCTGAAAGCTCTTGCTGGTCCTCATCTCCCACTGGTAACCTCTCAAACGAACCACAAACACTTGGCCTCTGAACTTGTTTAGCCTACTAAAACTTCCAACGTACACAGCCTCTCCTGCTCAATCTGGCCAGAGCTCAACACCGAAATTGCGAACGTCCAGGGATTGCTCCTACACTAAAGGTGCCAGCCCTGAAAGCTCTTGCTGGTCCTCATCTCCCACTGGTAACCTCTCAAACGAACCACAAACACTTGGCCTCTGAATTTGTTTAGCCTACTAAAACTTCCAACTTACACAGCCTCTCCTGCTCAATCTAGCCAGAGCTCAACACCGAAATTGCGAACGTCCAGCGATTGCTCCTACACTAAAGGTGCCAGCCCTGAAAGCTCTTGCTGGTCCTCATCTCCCACTGGTAACCTCTCAAATGAACCACAAACACTTGGCCTCTAAACTTGTTTAGCCTACTAAAACTTCCAACGTACACAGCTTCTCCTGCTCAATCTGGCCAGAGCTCAACACCGAAATTGCGAACGTCCAGCGATTGCTCCTACACTAAAGGTGCCAGCCCTGAAAGCTCTTGCTGGTCCTCATCTCCCACTGGTAACCTCTCAAACGAACCACAAACACTTGGCCTCTGAACTTGTTTAGCCTACTAAAACTTCCAACGTACACAGCCTCTCCTGCTCAATCTGGCCAGAGCTCAACACCGAAATTGCGAACGTCCAGGGATTGCTCCTACACTAAAGGTGCCAGCCCTGAAAGCTCTTGCTGGTCCTCATCTCCCACTGGTAACCTCTCAAACGAACCACAAACACTTGGCCTCTGAACTTGTTTAGCCTACTAAAACTTCCAACGTACACAGCCTCTCCTGCTCAATCTGGCCAGAGCTCAACACCGATGTTGTGAACGTCCAGGGATTGCTCCTACACTAAAGGTGCCAGCCCTGAAAGCTCTTGCTGGTCCTCATCTCCCACTGGTAACCTCTCAAACGAACCACAAACACTTGGCCTCTGAACTTGTTTAGCCTACTAAAACTTCCAACGTACACAGCCTCTCCTGCTCAATCTGGCCAGAGCTCAACACCGAAATTGCGAACGTCCAGCGATTGCTCCTACACTAAAGGTGCCAGCCCTGAAAGCTCTTGCTGGTCCTCATCTCCCACTGGTAACCTCTCAAACGAACCACAAACACTTGGCCTCTGAACTTGTTTAGCCTACTAAAACTTCCAACGTACACAGCCTCTCCTGCTCAATCTGCCCAAAATTCAACACCGAAATTGCGAACGTCCAGCGATTGCTCCTACACTAAAGGTGCCAGCCCTGAAAGCTCTTGCTGGTCCTCATCTCCCACTGGTAACCTCTCAAACGAACCACAAACACTTGGCCTCTGAACTTGTTTAGCCTACTAAAACTTCCAACGTACACAGGCTCTCCTGCTCAATCTGCCCAAAATTCAACACCGAAACTGCGAACGTCCAGCGATTGCTCCTACACTAATGGTACCAGACCTGAAAGCTCTTGCTGGTCCTCATCTCCCACTGGTAACCTCTCAAAAGAACCACAAACACTTGGCCTCTGAACTTGTTTAGCCTACTAAAACTTCCAACGTACACAGCCTCTCCTGCTCAATCTGGCCAAAATTCAACACCGATGTTGTGAACGACCAGGGATTGCTCCTACACTAAAGGTGCCAGCCCTGAAAGCTCTTGCTGGTCCTCATCTCCCACTGGTAACCTCTCAAACGAACCACAAACACTTGGCCTCTGAACTTGTTTAGCCTACTAAAACTTCCAACGTACACAGCCTCTCCTGCTCAATCTGGCCAGAGCTCAACACCGAACTTGCGAACGTCCAGCGATTGCTCCTACACTAAAGGTGCCAGCCCTGAAAGCTCTTGCTGGTCCTCATCTCCCACTGGTAACCTCTCAAACGAACCACAAACACTTGGCCTCTGAACTTGTTTAGCCTACTAAAACTTCCAACGTACACAGCCTCTCCTGCTCAATCTGGCCAGAGCTCAACACCGAAATTGCGAACGTCCAGCAATTGCTCCTACACTAATGGTGCCAGCCCTGAAAGCTCTTGCTGGACCTCATCTCCCACTGGTAACCTCTCAAACGAACCACAAACACTTGGCCTCTGAACTTGTTTAGCCTACTAAAACTTCCAACGTACACAGCCTCTCCTGCTCAATCTGGCCAGGGCTCAACACCGAAATTGCGAACGTCCAGCGATTGCTCCTACACTAAAGGTGCCAGCCCTGAAAGCTCTTGCTGGTCCTCATCTCCCACTGGTAACCTCTCAAACGAACCACAAACACTTGGCCTCTGAACTTGTTTAGCCTACTAAAACTTCCAACGTACACAGCCTCTCCTGCTCAATCTGGCCAGAGCTCAACACCGAAATTGCGAACGTCCAGCGATTGCTCCTACACTAAAGGTGCCAGCCCTGAAAGCTCTTGCTGGTCCTCATCTCCCACTGGTAACCTCTCAAACGAACCACAAACACTTGGCCTCTGAACTTGTTTAGCCTACTAAAACTTCCAACGTACACAGCCTCTCCTGCTCAATCTGCCCAAAATTCAACACCGATGTTGTGAACGTCCAGGGATTGCTCCTACACTAAAGGTGCCAGCCCTGAAAGCTCTTGCTGGTCCTCATCTCCCACTGGTAACCTCTCAAACGAACCACAAACACTTGGCCTCTGAACTTGTTTAGCCTACTAAAACTTCCAACGTACACAGCCTCTCCTGCTCAATCTGGCCAGAGCTCAACACCGAAATTGCGAACGTCCAGCGATTGCTCCTACACTAAAGGTGCCAGCCCTGAAAGCTCTTGCTGGTCCTCATCTCCCACTGGTAACCTCTCAAACGAACCACAAACACTTGGCCTCTGAACTTGTTTAGCCTACTAAAACTTCCAACATACACAGCCTCTCCTGCTCAATCTGCCCTAATTTCAACACAGATGTTGCGAACGTCCAGCGATTGCTCCTACACTAAAGGTGCCAGCCCTGAAAGCTCTTGCTGGTCCTCATCTCCCACTGGTAACCTCTCAAACGAACCACAAACACTTGGCCTCTGAACTTGTTTAGCCTACCAAAACTTCCAACGTACACAGCCTCTCCTGCTCAATCTGGCCAGAGCTCAACACCGAAATTGCGAACGTCCAGCGATTGCTCCTACACTAAAGGTGCCAGCCCTGAAAGCTCTTGCTGGTCCTCATCTCCCACTGGTAACCTCTCAAACGAACCACAAACACTTGGCCTCTGAACTTGTTTAGCCTACTAAAACTTCCAACGTACACAGCCTCTCCTGCTCAATCTGGCCAGAGCTCAACACCGAAATTGCGAACGTCCAGCGATTGCTCCTACACTAAAGGTGCCAGCCCTGAAAGCTCTTGCTGGTCCTCATCTCCCACTGGTAACCTCTCAAACGAACCACAAACACTTGGCCTCTGAATTTGTTTAGCCTACTAAAACTTCCAACGTACACTGCCTCTCCTGCTCAATCTGGCCAGAGCTCAACACCGAAATTGCGAACGTCCAGCGATTGCTCCTACACTAAAGGTGCCAGCCCTGAAAGCTCTTGCTGGTCCTCATCTCCCACTGGTAACCTCTCAAACGAACCACAAACACTTGGCCTCTGAACTTGTTTAGCCTACTAAAACTTCCAACATACACAGCCTCTCCTGCTCAATGTGCCCAAAATTCAACACCGAAACTGCGAACGTCCAGCGATTGGTCCTACACTAATGGTGCCAGACCTGAAAGCTCTTGCTGGTCCTCATCTCCCACTGGTAACCTCTCAAAAGAACCACAAACACTTGGCCTCTGAACTTGTTTAGCCTACTAAAACTTCCAACGTACACAGCCTCTCCTGCTCAATCTGGCCAAAATTCAACACCGAAATTGCGAACGTCCAGCGATTGCTCCTACACTAAAGGTGCCAGCCCTGAAAGCTCTTGCTGGTCCTCATCTCCCACTGGTAACCTCTCAAACGAACCACAAACACTTGGCCTCTGAACTTGTTTAGCCTACTAAAACTTCCAACGTACACAGCCTCTCCTGCTCAATCTGCCCAAAATTCAACACCGATGATGTGAACGTCCAGCGATTGCTCCTATACTAAAGGTGCCAGCCCTGAAAGCTCTTGCTGGTCCTCATCTCCCACTGGTAACCTCTCAAACGAACCACAAACACTTGGCCTTTGAACTTGTTTAGCCTACTAAAACTTCCAACGTACACTGCCTCTCCTGCTGAATCTGGCCAGAGCTCAACACCGAACTTGCGAACGTCCAGCGATTGCTCCTACACTAAAGGTGCCAGCCCTGAAAGCTCTTGCTGGTCCTCATCTCCCACTGGTAACCTCTCAAACGAACCACAAACACTTAGCCTCTGAACTTGTTTAGCCTACTAAAACTTCCAACGTACACAGCCTCTCCTGCTCAATCTGCCCAAATTTCAACACCGATGTTGTGAACGTCCAGGGATTGCTCCCTACACTAAAGGTGCCAGCCCTGAAAGCTCTTGCTGGTCCTCATCTCCCACTGGTAACCTCTCAAACGAACCACAAACACTTGGCCTCTGAACTTGTTTAGCCTACTAAAACTTCCAACGTACACAGCCTCTCCTGCTCAATCTGGCCAGAGCTCAACACCGAAATTGCGAACGACCAGGGATTGCTCCTACACTAAAGGTGCCAGCCCTGAAAGCTCTTGCTGGTCCTCATCTCCCACTGGTAACCTCTCAAACGAACCACAAACACTTGGCCTCTGAACTTGTTTAGCCTACTAAAACTTCCAACGTACACAGCCTCTCCTGCTCAATCTGCCCAAATTTCAACACCGAAATTGCGAACGTGCAGCGATTGCTCCTACACTAAAGGTGCCAGCCCTGAAAGCTCTTGCTGGTCCTCATCTCCCACTGGTAACCTCTCAAACGAACCACAAACACTTGGCCTCTGAACTTGTTTAGCCTACTAAAACTTCCAACGTACACAGCCTCTCCTGCTCAATCTGGCCAGAGCTCAACAGCGAAATTGCGAACGTCCAGAGATTGCTCCTACACTAAAGGTGCCAGCCCTGAAAGCTCTTGCTGGTCCTCATCTCCCACTGGTAACCTCTCAATCGAACCACAAACACTTGGCCTCTGAACTTGTTTAGCCTACTAAAACTTCCAACGTACAAAGCCTCTCCTGCTCAATCTGCCCAAAATTCAACACCAATGTTGTGAACGTCCAGCGATTGCTCCTACACTAAAGGTGCCAGCCCTGAAAGCTCTTGCTGGTCCTCATCTCCCACTGGTAACCTCTCAACGAACCACAAACACTTGGCCTCTGAACTTGTTTAGCCTACTAAAACTTCCAACGTACACAGCCTCTCCTGCTCAATCTGGCCAGAGCTCAACACCGAAATTGCGAACGTCCAGGGATTGCTCCTACACTAAAGGTGCCAGCCCTGAAAGCTCTTGCTGGTCCTCATCTCCCACTGGTAACCTCTCAAACGAACCACAAACACTTGGCCTCTGAATTTGTTTAGCCTACTAAAACTTCCAACGTACACAGCCTCTCCTGCTCAATCTGGCCAGAGCTCAACACCGAAATTGCGAACGTCCAGCGATTGCTCCTACACTAAAGGTGCCAGCCCTGAAAGCTCTTGCTGGTCCTCATCTCCCACTGGTAACCTCTCAAACGAACCACAAACACTTGGCCTCTGAACTTGTTTAGCCTACTAAAACTTCCAACGTACACAGCCTCTCCTGCTCAATCTGGCCAGAGCTCAACACCGAAATTGCGAACGTCCAGGGATTGCTCCTACACTAAAGGTGCCAGCCCTGAAAGCTCTTGCTGGTCCTCATCTCCCACTGGTAACCTCTCAAACGAACCACAAACACTTGGCCTCTGAACATGTTTAGCCTACTAAAACTTCCAACATACACAGCCTCTCCTGCTCAATCTGGCCAGAGCTCAACACCGAAATTGCGAACGTCCAGGGATTGCTCCTACACTAAAGGTGCCAGCCCTGAAAGCTCTTGCTGGTCCTCATCTCCCACTGGTAACCTCTCAAACGAACCACAAACACTTGGCCTCTGAACTTGTTTAGCCTACTAAAACTTCCAACGTACACAGCCTCTCCTGCTCAATCTGGCCAGAGCTCAACACCGACATTGCGAACGTCCAGCGATTGCTCCTACACTAAAGGTGCCAGCCCTGAAAGCTCTTGCTGGTCCTCATCTCCCACTGGTAACCTCTCAAACGAACCACAAACACTTGGCCTCTGAACTTCTTTAGCCTACTAAAACTTCCAACGTACACTGCCTCTCCTGCTCAATCTGCCCAAAATTCAACACGGAAATTGTGAACGTCCAGGGATTGCTCCTACACTAAAGGTGCCAGCCCTGAAAGCTCTTGCTGGTCCTCATCTCCCACTGGTAACCTCTCAAACGAACCACAAACACTTGGGCTCTGAACTTGTTTAGCCTACTAAAACTTCCAACGTACACAGCCTCTCCTGCTCAATCTGGCCAGAGCTCAACACCGAAATTGTGAACGTCCAGCGATTGCTCCTACACTAAAGGTGCCAGCCCTGAAAGCTCTTGCTGGTCCTCATCTCCCACTGGTAACCTCTCAAACGAACCACAAACACTTGGCCTCTGAACTTGTTTAGCCTACTAAAACTTCCAACGTACACAGCCTCTCCTGCTCAATCTGGCCAGAGCTCAACACCGACATTGCGAACGTCCAGCGATTGCTCCTACACTAAAGGTGCCAGCCCTGAAAGCTCTTGCTGGTCCTCATCTCCCACTGGTAACCTCTCAAACGAACCACAAACACTTGGCCTCTGAACTTGTTTAGCCTACTAAAACTTCCAACGTACACAGCCTCTCCTGCTCAATCTGGCCAGAGCTCAACACCGAAATTGCGAACGTCCAGGGATTGCTCCTACACTAAAGGTGCCAGCCCTGAAAGCTCTTGCTGGTCCTCATCTCCCACTGGTAACCTCTCAAACGAACCACAAACACTTGGCCTCTGAATTTGTTTAGCCTACTAAAACTTCCAACTTACACAGCCTCTCCTGCTCAATCTAGCCAGAGCTCAACACCGAAATTGCGAACGTCCAGCGATTGCTCCTACACTAAAGGTGCCAGCCCTGAAAGCTCTTGCTGGTCCTCATCTCCCACTGGTAACCTCTCAAATGAACCACAAACACTTGGCCTCTAAACTTGTTTAGCCTACTAAAACTTCCAACGTACACAGCTTCTCCTGCTCAATCTGGCCAGAGCTCAACACCGAAATTGCGAACGTCCAGCGATTGCTCCTACACTAAAGGTGCCAGCCCTGAAAGCTCTTGCTGGTCCTCATCTCCCACTGGTAACCTCTCAAACGAACCACAAACACTTGGCCTCTGAACTTGTTTAGCCTACTAAAACTTCCAACGTACACAGCCTCTCCTGCTCAATCTGGCCAGAGCTCAACACCGAAATTGCGAACGTCCAGGGATTGCTCCTACACTAAAGGTGCCAGCCCTGAAAGCTCTTGCTGGTCCTCATCTCCCACTGGTAACCTCTCAAACGAACCACAAACACTTGGCCTCTGAACTTGTTTAGCCTACTAAAACTTCCAACGTACACAGCCTCTCCTGCTCAATCTGCCCAAAATTCAACACCAATGTTGTGAATGTCCAGGGATTGCTCCTACACTAAAGGTGCCAGCCCTGAAAGCTCTTGCTGGTCCTCATCTCCCACTGGTAACCTCTCAAACGAACCACAAACACTTGGGCTCTGAACTTGTTTAGCCTACTAAAACTTCCAACGTACACAGCCTCTCCTGCTCAATCTGGCCAGAGCTCAACACCGAAATTGCGAACGTCCAGCGATTGCTCCTACACTAAAGGTGCCAGCCCTGAAAGCTCTTGCTGGTCCTCATCTCCCACTGGTAACCTCTCAAACGAACCACAAACACTTGGCGTCTGAACTTGTTTAGCCTACTAAAACTTCCAACGTACACAGCCTCTCCTGCTCAATCTGGCCAGAGCTCAACACCGATGTTGCGAACGTCCAGGGATTGCTCCTACACTAAAGGTGCCAGCCCTGAAAGCTCTTGCTGGTCCTCATCTCCCACTGGTAACCTCTCAAACGAACCACAAACACTTGGCCTCTGAATTTGTTTAGCCTACTAAAACTTCCAACGTACACAGCCTCTCCTGCTCAATCTAGCCAGAGCTCAACACCGAAATTGCGAACGTCCAGCGATTGCTCCTACACTAAAGGTGCCAGCCCTGAAAGCTCTTGCTGGTCCTCATCTCCCACTGGTAACCTCTCAAACGAACCACAAACACTTGGCCTCTGAACTTGTTTAGCCTACTAAAACTTCCAACGTACACAGCCTCTCCTGCTCAATCTGGCCAGAGCTCAACTCCGAAATTGCGAACGTCCAGGGATTGCTCCTACACTAAAGGTGCCAGCCCTGAAAGCTCTTGCTGGTCCTCATCTCCCACTGGTAACCTCTCAAATGAACCACAAACACTTGGCCTCTGAACTTGTTTAGCCTACTAAAACTTCCAACGTACACAGCCTCTCCTGCTCAATCTGGCCAGAGCTCAACACCGAAATTGCGAACGTCCAGGGATTGCTCCTACACTAAAGGTGCCAGCCCTGAAAGCTCTTGCTGGTCCTCATCTCCCACTGGTAACCTCTCAAACGAACCACAAACACTTGGCCTCTGAACTTGTTTAGCCTACTAAAACTTCCAACGTACACAGCCTCTCCTGCTCAATCTGGCCAGAGCTCAACACCGACATTGCGAACGTCCAGCGATTGCTCCTACACTAAAGGTGCCAGCCCTGAAAGCTCTTGCTGGTCCTCATCTCCCACTGGTAACCTCTCAAACGAACCACAAACACTTGGCCTCTGAACTTGTTTAGCCTACTAAAACTTCCAACGTACACAGCCTCTCCTGCTCAATCTGGCCAGAGCTCAACACCGAAATTGCGAACGTCCAGGGATTGCTCCTACACTAAAGGTGCCAGCCCTGAAAGCTCTTGCTGGTCCTCATCTCCCACTGGTAACCTCTCAAACGAACCACAAACACTTGGCCTCTGAACTTGTTTAGCCTACTAAAACTTCCAACGTACACAGCCTCTCCTGCTCAATCTGGCCAGAGCTCAACACCGAAATTGCGAACGTCCAGCGATTGCTCCTACACTAAAGGTGCCAGCCCTGAAAGCTCTTGCTGGTCCTCATCTCCCACTGGTAACCTCTCAAACGAACCACAAACACTTGGCCTCTGAACTTGTTTAGCCTACTAAAACTTCCAACGTACACAGCCTCTCCTGCTCAATCTGGCCAGAGCTCAACACCGAAATTGCGAACGTCCAGCGATTGCTCCTACACTAAAGGTGCCAGCCCTGAAAGCTCTTGCTGGTCCTCATCTCCCACTGGTAACCTCTCAAACGAACCACAAACACTTGGCCTCTGAACTTGTTTAGCCTACTAAAACTTCCAACGTACACAACCTCTCCTGCTCAATCTGGCCAGAGCTCAACACCGAAATTGCGAACGTCCAGTGATTGCTCCTACACTAAAGGTGCCAGCCCTGAAAGCTCTTGCTGGTCCTCATCTCCCACTGGTAACCTCTCAAACGAACCACAGACACTTGGCCTCTGAACTTGTTTAGCCTACTAAAACTTCCAACGTACACAGCCTCTCCTGCTCAATCTGGCCAGAGCTCAACACCGAAATTGAGAACGTCCAGCGATTGCTCCTACACTAAAGGTGCCAGCCCTGAAAGCTCTTGCTGGTCCTCATCTCCCACTGGTAACCTCTCAAACGAACCACAAACACTTGGCCTCTGAACTTGTTTAGCCTACTAAAACTTCCAACGTACACAGCCTCTCCTGCTCAATCTGCCCAAAATTCAACACCAATGTTGTGAACGTCCAGGGATTGCTCCTACACTAAAGGTGCCAGCCCTGAAAGCTCTTGCTGGTCCTCATCTCCCACTGGTAACCTCTCAAACGAACCACAAACACTTGGCCTCTGAATTTGTTTAGCCTACTAAAACTTCCAACGTACACAGCCTCTCCTGCTCAATCTGGCCAGAGCTCAACACCGAAATTGCGAAAGTCCAGCGATTGCTCCTACACTAAAGGTGCCAGCCCTGAAAGCTCTTGCTGGTCCTCATCTCCCACTGGTAACCTCTCAAATGAACCACAAACACTTGGCCTCTGAACTTGTTTAGCCTACTAAAACTTCCAACGTACACAGCCTCTCCTGCTCAATCTGGCCAGAGCTCAACACCGATGTTGCGAACGTCCAGCGATTGCTCCTACACTAAAGGTGCCAGCCCTGAAAGCTCTTGCTGGTCCTCATCTCCCACTGGTAACCTCTCAAACGAACCACAAGCACTTTGCCTCTGAACTTGTTTAGCCTACTAAAACTTCCAACGTACACTGCCTCTCCTGCTCAATCTGCCCAAAATTCAACACCGATGTTGTGAACGTCCAGGGATTGCTCCTACACTAAAGGTGCCAGCCCTGAAAGCTCTTGCTGGTCCTCATCTCCCACTGGTAACCTCTCAAACGAACCACAAACACTTGGCCTCTGAACTTGTTTAGCCTACTAAAACTTCCAACGTACACAGCCTCTCCTGCTCAATGTGCCCAAAATTCAACACCGATGTTGTGAACGTCCAGCGATTGCTCCTACACTAAAGGTGCCAGCCCTGAAAGCTCTTGCTGGTCCTCATCTCCCACTGGTAACCTCTCAAACGAACCACAAACACTTGGCCTCTGAACTTCTTTAGCCTACTAAAACTTCCAACGTACACAGCCTCTCCTGCTCAATCTGGCCAGAGCTCAACACCGAAATTGCGAACGTCCAGCGATTGCTCCTACACTAAAGGTGCCAGCCCTGAAAGCTCTTGCTGGTCCTCATCTCCCACTGGTAACCTCTCAAACGAACCACAAACACTTGGCCTCTGAACTTGTTTAGCCTACTAAAACTTCCAATGTACACAGCCTCTCCTGCTCAATCTGGCCAGAGCTCAACACCGACATTGCGAACGTCCAGCGATTGCTCCTACACTAAAGGTGCCAGCCCTGAAAGCTCTTGCTGGTCCTCATCTCCCACTGGTAACCTCTCAAACGAACCACAAACACTTGGCCTCTGAACTTGTTTAGCCTACTAAAACTTCCAACGTACACAGCCTCTCCTGCTCAATCTGGCCAGAGCTCAACACCGAAATTGCGAACGTCCAGGGATTGCTCCTACACTAAAGGTGCCAGCCCTGAAAGCTCTTGCTGGTCCTCATCTCCCACTGGTAACCTCTCAAACGAACCACAAACACTTGGCCTCTGAATTTGTTTAGCCTACTAAAACTTCCAACGTACACTGCCTCTCCTGCTCAATCTGGCCAGAGCTCAACACCGAAATTGCGAACGTCCAGCGATTGCTCCTACACTAAAGGTGCCAGCCCTGAAAGCTCTTGCTGGTCCTCATCTCCCACTGGTAACCTCTCAAACGAACCACAAACACTTGGCCTCTGAACTTGTTTAGCCTACTAAAACTTCCAACGTACACAGCCTCTCCTGCTCAATCTGGCCAGAGCTCAACACCGAACTTGCGAACGTCCAGCGATTGCTCCTACACTAAAGGTGCCAGCCCTGAAAACTCTTGCTGGTCCTCATCTCCCACTGGTAACCTCTCAAACGAACCACAAACACTTGGCCTCTGAACTTGTTTAGCCTACTAAAACTTCCAACGTACACAGCCTCTCCTGCTCAATCTGGCCAGAGCTCAACACCGAACTTGCGAACGTCCAGCGATTGCTCCTACACTAAAGGTGCCAGCCCTGAAAGCTCTTGCTGGTCCTCATCTCCCACTGGTAACCTCTCAAACGAACCACAAACACTTGGCCTCTGAACTTCTTTAGCCTACTAAAACTTCCAACGTACACAGCCTCTCCTGCTCAATCTGCCCAAAATTCAACACCAATGTTGTGAATGTCCAGGGATTGCTCCTACACTAAAGGTGCCAGCCCTGAAAGCTCTTGCTGGTCCTCATCTCCCACTGGTAACCTCTCAAACGAACCACAAACACTTGGCCTCTGAACTTGTTTAGCCTACTAAAACTTCCAACGTACACTGCCTCTCCTGCTCAATCTGGCCAGAGCTCAACACCGAAAATATGAACGTCCAGGGATTGCTCCTACACTAAAGGTGCCAGCCCTGAAAGCTCTTGCTGGTCCTCATCTCCCACTGGTAACCTCTCAAACGAACCACAAACACTTGGCCTCTGAACTTGTTTAGCCTACTAAAACTTCCAATGTACACAGCCTCTCCTGCTCAATCTGGCCAAAATTCAACACCGATGTTGTGAACGTCCAGGGATTGCTCCTACACTAAAGGTGCCAGCCCTGAAAGCTCTTGCTGGTCCTCATCTCCCACTGGTAACCTCTCAAACGAACCACAAACACTTGGCCTCTGAACTTGTTTAGCCTACTAAAACTTCCAACGTACACAGCCTCTCCTGCTCAATCTGGCCAGAGCTCAACACCGAAATTGCGAACGTCCAGGGATTGCTCCTACACTAAAGGTGCCAGCCCTGAAAGCTCTTGCTGGTCCTCATCTCCCACTGGTAACCTCTCAAACGAACCACAAACACTTGGCCTCTGAACTTGTTTAGCCTACTAAAACTTCCAACGTACACAGCCTCTCCTGCTCAATCTGCCCAAAATTCAACACCAATGTTGTGAACGTCCAGGGATTGCTCCTACACTAAAGGTGCCAGCCCTGAAAGCTCTTGCTGGTCCTCATCTCCCACTGGTAACCTCTCAAACGAACCACAGACACTTGGCCTCTGAACTTGTTTAGCCTACTAAAACTTCCAACGTACACAGCCTCTCCTGCTCAATCTGGCCAGAGCTCAACACCGAAATTGCGAACGTCCAGCGATTGCTCCTACACTAAAGGTGCCAGCCCTGAAAGCTCTTGCTGGTCCTCATCTCCCACTGGTAACCTCTCAAACGAACCACAAGCACTTTGCCTCTGAACTTGTTTAGCCTACTAAAACTTCCAACGTACACTGCCTCTCCTGCTCAATCTGCCCAAAATTCAACACCGATGTTGTGAACGTCCAGGGATTGCTCCTACACTAAAGGTGCCAGCCCTGAAAGCTCTTGCTGGTCCTCATCTCCCACTGGTAACCTCTCAAACGAACCACAAACGCTTGGCCTCTGAACTTGTTTAGCCTACTAAAACTTCCAACGTACACAGCCTCTCCTGCTCAATGTGCCCAAAATTCAACACCGATGTTGTGAACGTCCAGCGATTGCTCCTACACTAAAGGTGCCAGCCCTGAAAGCTCTTGCTGGTCCTCATCTCCCACTGGTAACCTCTCAAACGAACCACAAACACTTGGCCTCTGAACTTCTTTAGCCTACTAAAACTTCCAACGTACACAGCCTCTCCTGCTCAATCTGGCCAGAGCTCAACACCGAAATTGCGAACGTCCAGCGATTGCTCCTACACTAAAGGTGCCAGCCCTGAAAGCTCTTGCTGGTCCTCATCTCCCACTGGTAACCTCTCAAACGAACCACAAACACTTGGCCTCTGAACTTGTTTAGCCTACTAAAACTTCCAATGTACACAGCCTCTCCTGCTCAATCTGGCCAGAGCTCAACACCGACATTGCGAACGTCCAGCGATTGCTCCTACACTAAAGGTGCCAGCCCTGAAAGCTCTTGCTGGTCCTCATCTCCCACTGGTAACCTCTCAAACGAACCACAAACACTTGGCCTCTGAACTTGTTTAGCCTACTAAAACTTCCAACGTACACAGCCTCTCCTGCTCAATCTGGCCAGAGCTCAACACCGAACTTGCGAACGTCCAGGGATTGCTCCTACACTAAAGGTGCCAGCCCTGAAAGCTCTTGCTGGTCCTCATCTCCCACTGGTAACCTCTCAAACGAACCACAAACACTTGGCCTCTGAATTTGTTTAGCCTACTAAAACTTCCAACGTACACAGCCTCTCCTGCTCAATCTGGCCAGAGCTCAACACCGAAATTGCGAACGTCCAGGGATTGCTCCTACACTAAAGGTGCCAGCCCTGAAAGCTCTTGCTGGTCCTCATCTCCCACTGGTAACCTCTCAAACGAACCACAAACACTTGGCCTCTGAACTTGTTTAGCCTACTAAAACTTCCAACGTACACAGCCTCTCCTGCTCAATCTGGCCAGAGCTCAACACCGAAATTGCAAACGTCCAGCGATTGCTCCTACACTAAAGGTGCCAGCCCTGAAAACTCTTGCTGGTCCTCATCTCCCACTGGTAACCTCTCAAACGAACCACAAACACTTGGCCTCTGAACTTGTTTAGCCTACTAAAACTTCCAACGTACACAGCCTCTCCTGCTCAATCTGGCCAGAGCTCAACACCGAAATTGCGAACGTCCAGCGATTGCTCCTACACTAAAGGTGCCAGCCCTGAAAGCTCTTGCTGGTCCTCATCTCCCACTGGTAACCTCTCAAACGAACCACAAACACTTGGCCTCTGAACTTGTTTAGCCTACTAAAACTTCCAACGTACACAGCCTCTCCTGCTCAATCTGGCCAGAGCTCAACACCGAAATTGCGAAAGTCCAGCGATTGCTCCTACACTAAAGGTGCCAGCCCTGAAAGCTCTTGCTGGTCCTCATCTCCCACTGGTAACCTCTCAAATGAACCACAAACACTTGGCCTCTGAACTTGTTTAGCCTACTAAAACTTCCAACGTACACAGCCTCTCCTGCTCAATCTGGCCAGAGCTCAACACCGAAATTGCGAACGTCCAGGGATTGCTCCTACACTAAAGGTGCCAGCCCTGAAAGCTCTTGCTGGTCCTCATCTCCCACTGGTAACCTCTCAAACGAACCACAAGCACTTTGCCTCTGAACTTGTTTAGCCTACTAAAACTTCCAACGTACACTGCCTCTCCTGCTCAATCTGCCCAAAATTCAACACCGATGTTGTGAACGTCCAGGGATTGCTCCTACACTAAAGGTGCCAGCCCTGAAAGCTCTTGCTGGTCCTCATCTCCCACTGGTAACCTCTCAAACGAACCACAAACACTTGGCCTCTGAACTTGTTTAGCCTACTAAAACTTCCAACGTACACAGCCTCTCCTGCTCAATGTGCCCAAAATTCAACACCGATGTTGTGAACGTCCAGCGATTGCTCCTACACTAAATGTGCCAGCCCTGAAAGCTCTTGCTGGTCCTCATCTCCCACTGGTAACCTCTCAAACGAACCACAAACACTTGGCCTCTGAACTTGTTTAGCCTACTAAAACTTCCAACGTACACAGCCTCTCCTGCTCAATCTGGCCAGAGCTCAACACCGAAATTGCGAACGTCCAGCGATTGCTCCTACACTAAAGGTGCCAGCCCTGAAAGCTCTTGCTGGTCCTCATCTCCCACTGGTAACCTCTCAAACGAACCACAAACACTTGGCCTCTGAACTTGTTTAGCCTACTAAAACTTCCAATGTACACAGCCTCTCCTGCTCAATCTGGCCAGAGCTCAACACCGACATTGCGAACGTCCAGCGATTGCTCCTACACTAAAGGTGCCAGCCCTGAAAGCTCTTGCTGGTCCTCATCTCCCACTGGTAACCTCTCAAACGAACCACAAACACTTGGCCTCTGAACTTGTTTAGCCTACTAAAACTTCCAACGTACACAGCCTCTCCTGCTCAATCTGGCCAGAGCTCAACACCGAACTTGCGAACGTCCAGGGATTGCTCCTACACTAAAGGTGCCAGCCCTGAAAGCTCTTGCTGGTCCTCATCTCCCACTGGTAACCTCTCAAACGAACCACAAACACTTGGCCTCTGAATTTGTTTAGCCTACTAAAACTTCCAACGTACACAGCCTCTCCTGCTCAATCTGGCCAGAGCTCAACACCGAAATTGCGAACGTCCAGGGATTGCTCCTACACTAAAGGTGCCAGCCCTGAAAGCTCTTGCTGGTCCTCATCTCCCACTGGTAACCTCTCAAACGAACCACAAACACTTGGCCTCTGAACTTGTTTAGCCTACTAAAACTTCCAACGTACACAGCCTCTCCTGCTCAATCTGGCCAGAGCTCAACACCGAAATTGCAAACGTCCAGCGATTGCTCCTACACTAAAGGTGCCAGCCCTGAAAACTCTTGCTGGTCCTCATCTCCCACTGGTAACCTCTCAAACGAACCACAAACACTTGGCCTCTGAACTTCTTTAGCCTACTAAAACTTCCAACGTACACAGCCTCTCCTGCTCAATCTGGCCAGAGCTCAACACCGAAATTGCGAACGTCCAGCGATTGCTCCTACACTAAAGGTGCCAGCCCTGAAAGCTCTTGCTGGTCCTCATCTCCCACTGGTAACCTCTCAAACGAACCACAAACACTTGGCCTCTGAACTTGTTTAGCCTACTAAAACTTCCAACGTACACAGCCTCTCCTGCTCAATCTGGCCAGAGCTCAACACCGAAATTGCGAAAGTCCAGCGATTGCTCCTACACTAAAGGTGCCAGCCCTGAAAGCTCTTGCTGGTCCTCATCTCCCACTGGTAACCTCTCAAATGAACCACAAACACTTGGCCTCTGAACTTGTTTAGCCTACTAAAACTTCCAACGTACACAGCCTCTCCTGCTCAATCTGGCCAGAGCTCAACACCGAAATTGCGAACGTCCAGGGATTGCTCCTACACTAAAGGTGCCAGCCCTGAAAGCTCTTGCTGGTCCTCATCTCCCACTGGTAACCTCTCAAACGAACCACAAGCACTTTGCCTCTGAACTTGTTTAGCCTACTAAAACTTCCAACGTACACTGCCTCTCCTGCTCAATCTGCCCAAAATTCAACACCGATGTTGTGAACGTCCAGGGATTGCTCCTACACTAAAGGTGCCAGCCCTGAAAGCTCTTGCTGGTCCTCATCTCCCACTGGTAACCTCTCAAACGAACCACAAACACTTGGCCTCTGAACTTGTTTAGCCTACTAAAACTTCCAACGTACACAGCCTCTCCTGCTCAATGTGCCCAAAATTCAACACCGATGTTGTGAACGTCCAGCGATTGCTCCTACACTAAATGTGCCAGCCCTGAAAGCTCTTGCTGGTCCTCATCTCCCACTGGTAACCTCTCAAACGAACCACAAACACTTGGCCTCTGAACTTGTTTAGCCTACTAAAACTTCCAACGTACACAGCCTCTCCTGCTCAATCTGGCCAGAGCTCAACACCGAAATTGCGAACGTCCAGCGATTGCTCCTACACTAAAGGTGCCAGCCCTGAAAGCTCTTGCTGGTCCTCATCTCCCACTGGTAACCTCTCAAACGAACCACAAACACTTGGCCTCTGAACTTCTTTAGCCTACTAAAACTTCCAATGTACACAGCCTCTCCTGCTCAATCTGGCCAGAGCTCAACACCGACATTGCGAACGTCCAGCGATTGCTCCTACACTAAAGGTGCCAGCCCTGAAAGCTCTTGCTGGTCCTCATCTCCCACTGGTAACCTCTCAAACGAACCACAAACACTTGGCCTCTGAACTTGTTTAGCCTACTAAAACTTCCAACGTACACAGCCTCTCCTGCTCAATCTGGCCAGAGCTCAACACCGAAATTGCGAACGTCCAGGGATTGCTCCTACACTAAAGGTGCCAGCCCTGAAAGCTCTTGCTGGTCCTCATCTCCCACTGGTAACCTCTCAAACGAACCACAAACACTTGGCCTCTGAATTTGTTTAGCCTACTAAAACTTCCAACGTACACAGCCTCTCCTGCTCAATCTGGCCAGAGCTCAACACCGAAATTGCGAACGTCCAGCGATTGCTCCTACACTAAAGGTGCCAGCCCTGAAAGCTCTTGCTGGTCCTCATCTCCCACTGGTAACCTCTCAAACGAACCACAAACACTTGGCCTCTGAACTTGTTTAGCCTACTAAAACTTCCAACGTACACAGCCTCTCCTGCTCAATCTGGCCAGAGCTCAACACCGAAATTGCGAACGTCCAGCGATTGCTCCTACACTAAAGGTGCCAGCCCTGAAAACTCTTGCTGGTCCTCATCTCCCACTGGTAACCTCTCAAACGAACCACAAACACTTGGCCTCTGAACTTGTTTAGCCTACTAAAACTTCCAACGTACACAGCCTCTCCTGCTCAATCTGGCCAGAGCTCAACACCGAA
This sequence comes from Gavia stellata, assembly GCF_030936135.1. Lineage (NCBI taxonomy): Eukaryota > Metazoa > Chordata > Aves > Gaviiformes > Gaviidae > Gavia > Gavia stellata. The sequence goes on along the minus strand of NW_026777209.1, from coordinate 11,012 downwards.
ATTGCGAACGTCCAGCGATTGCTCCTACACTAAAGGTGCCAGCCCTGAAAGCTCTTGCTGGTCCTCATCTCCCACTGGTAACCTCTCAAACGAACCACAAACACTTGGCCTCTGAACTTGTTTAGCCTACTAAAACTTCCAACGTACACAGCCTCTCCTGCTCAATCTGGCCAGAGCTCAACACCGAAATTGCGAACGTCCAGGGATTGCTCCTACACTAAAGGTGCCAGCCCTGAAAGCTCTTGCTGGTCCTCATCTCCCACTGGTAACCTCTCAAACGAACCACAAACACTTGGCCTCTGAACTTGTTTAGGCTACTAAAACTTCCAACGTACACAGCCTCTCCTGCTGAATCTGCCCAAAATTCAACACCGATGTTGTGAATGTCCAGGGATTGCTCCTACACTAAAGGTGCCAGCCCTGAAAGCTCTTGCTGGTCCTCATCTCCCACTGGTAACCTCTCAAACGAACCACAAACACTTGGCCTCTGAACTTGTTTAGCCTACTAAAACTTCCAACGTACACTGCCTCTCCTGCTCAATCTGGCCAGAGCTCAACACCGAAATTGCGAACGTCCAGGGATTGCTCCTACACTAAAGGTGCCAGCCCTGAAAGCTCTTGCTGGTCCTCATCTCCCACTGGTAACCTCTCAAACGAACCACAAACACTTGGCCTCTGAACTTGTTTAGCCTACTAAAACTTCCAACGTACACAGCCTCTCCTGCTCAATCTGCCCAAAATTCAACACCAATGTTGTGAATGTCCAGGTATTGCTCCTACACTAAAGGTGCCAGCCCTGAAAGCTCTTGCTGGTCCTCATCTCCCACTGGTAACCTCTCAAACGAACCACAAACACTTGGCCTCTGAACTTGTTTAGCCTACTAAAACTTCCAACGTACACAGCCTCTCCTGCTCAATCTGGCCAGAGCTCAACACCGAAATTGCGAACGTCCAGGGATTGCTCCTACACTAAAGGTGCCAGCCCTGAAAGCTCTTGCTGGTCCTCATCTCCCACTGGTAACCTCTCAAACGAACCACAAACACTTGGCCTCTGAACTTGTTTAGCCTACTAAAACTTCCAACGTACACAGCCTCTCCTGGTCAATCTGGCCAGAGCTCAACACCGAAATTGCGAACGTCCAGCGATTGCTCCTACACTAAAGGTGCCAGCCCTGAAAACTCTTGCTGGTCCTCATCTCCCACTGGTAACCTCTCAAACGAACCACAAACACTTGGCCTCTGAACTTGTTTAGCCTACTAAAACTTCCAACGTACACAGCCTCTCCTGCTCAATCTGGCCAGAGCTCAACACCGAAATTGCGAACGTCCAGCGATTGCTCCTACACTAAAGGTGCCAGCCCTGAAAGCTCTTGCTGGTCCTCATCTCCCACTGGTAACCTCTCAAATGAACCACAAACACTTGGCCTCTGAACTTGTTTAGCCTACTAAAACTTCCAACGTACACAGCCTCTCCTGCTCAATCTGGCCAGAGCTCAACACCGAAATTGCGAACGTCCAGCGATTGCTCCTACACTAAAGGTGCCAGCCCTGAAAGCTCTTGCTGGTCCTCATCTCCCACTGGTAACCTCTCAAACGAACCACAAACACTTGGCCTCTGAACTTGTTTAGCCTACTAAAACTTCCAACGTACACAGCCTCTCCTGCTCAATCTGGCCAAATTTCAACACCGATGTTGTGAACGTCCAGGGATTGCTCCTACACTAAAGGTGCCAGCCCTGAAAGCTCTTGCTGGTCCTCATCTCCCACTGGTAACCTCTCAAACGAACCACAAACACTTGGCCTCTGAACTTGTTTAGCCTACTAAAACTTCCAACGTACACAGCCTCTCCTGCTCAATCTGGCCAGAGCTCAACACCGAAATTGCGAACGTCCAGCGATTGCTCCCACACTAAAGGTGCCAGCCCTGAAAGCTCTTGCTGGTCCTCATCTCCCACTGGTAACCTCTCAAACGAACCACAAACACTTGGCCTCTGAACTTGTTTAGCCTACTAAAACTTCCAACGTACACAGCCTCTCCTGCTCAATCTGGCCAGAGCTCAACACCGAAAATGTGAACGTCCACGGATTGCTCCTACACTAAAGGTGCCAGCCCTGAAAGCTCTTGCTGGTCCTCATCTCCCACTGGTAACCTCTCAAACGAACCACAAACACTTGGCCTCTGAACTTGTTTAGCCTACTAAAACTTCCAATGTACACAGCCTCTCCTGCTCAATCTGCCCAAAATTCAACACCGATGTTGTGAACGACCAGGGATTGCTCCTACACTAAAGGTGCCAGCCCTGAAAGCTCTTGCTGGTCCTCATCTCCCACTGGTAACCTCTCAAACGAACCACAAACACTTGGCCTCTGAATTTGTTTAGCCTACTAAAACTTCCAACGTACACAGCCTCTCCTGCTCAATCTGGCCAGAGCTCAACACCGAAATTGCGAAAGTCCAGCGATTGCTCCTACACTAAAGGTGCCAGCCCTGAAAGCTCTTGCTGGTCCTCATCTCCCACTGGTAACCTCTCAAATGAACCACAAACACTTGGCCTCTGAACTTGTTTAGCCTACTAAAACTTCCAACGTACACAGCCTCTCCTGCTCAATCTGGCCAGAGCTCAACACCGAAATTGCGAACGTCCAGGGATTGCTCCTACACTAAAGGTGCCAGCCCTGAAAGCTCTTGCTGGTCCTCATCTCCCACTGGTAACCTCTCAAACGAACCACAAGCACTTTGCCTCTGAACTTGTTTAGCCTACTAAAACTTCCAATGTACACAGCCTCTCCTGCTCAATCTGGCCAGAGCTCAACACCGACATTGCGAACGTCCAGCGATTGCTCCTACACTAAAGGTGCCAGCCCTGAAAGCTCTTGCTGGTCCTCATCTCCCACTGGTAACCTCTCAAACGAACCACAAACACTTGGCCTCTGAACTTGTTTAGCCTACTAAAACTTCCAACGTACACAGCCTCTCCTGCTCAATCTGGCCAGAGCTCAACACCGAACTTGCGAACGTCCAGGGATTGCTCCTACACTAAAGGTGCCAGCCCTGAAAGCTCTTGCTGGTCCTCATCTCCCACTGGTAACCTCTCAAACGAACCACAAACACTTGGCCTCTGAACTTGTTTAGCCTACTAAAACTTCCAATGTACACAGCCTCTCCTGCTCAATCTGCCCAAAATTCAACACCGATGTTGTGAACGACCAGGGATTGCTCCTACACTAAAGGTGCCAGCCCTGAAAGCTCTTGCTGGTCCTCATCTCCCACTGGTAACCTCTCAAACGAACCACAAACACTTGGCCTCTGAATTTGTTTAGCCTACTAAAACTTCCAACGTACACAGCCTCTCCTGCTCAATCTGGCCAGAGCTCAACACCGAAATTGCGAAAGTCCAGCGATTGCTCCTACACTAAAGGTGCCAGCCCTGAAAGCTCTTGCTGGTCCTCATCTCCCACTGGTAACCTCTCAAATGAACCACAAACACTTGGCCTCTGAACTTGTTTAGCCTACTAAAACTTCCAACGTACACAGCCTCTCCTGCTCAATCTGGCCAGAGCTCAACACCGAAATTGCGAACGTCCAGGGATTGCTCCTACACTAAAGGTGCCAGCCCTGAAAGCTCTTGCTGGTCCTCATCTCCCACTGGTAACCTCTCAAACGAACCACAAGCACTTTGCCTCTGAACTTGTTTAGCCTACTAAAACTTCCAACGTACACTGCCTCTCCTGCTCAATCTGCCCAAAATTCAACACCGATGTTGTGAACGTCCAGGGATTGCTCCTACACTAAAGGTGCCAGCCCTGAAAGCTCTTGCTGGTCCTCATCTCCCACTGGTAACCTCTCAAACGAACCACAAACACTTGGCCTCTGAACTTGTTTAGCCTACTAAAACTTCCAACGTACACAGCCTCTCCTGCTCAATGTGCCCAAAATTCAACACCGATGTTGTGAACGTCCAGCGATTGCTCCTACACTAAAGGTGCCAGCCCTGAAAGCTCTTGCTGGTCCTCATCTCCCACTGGTAACCTCTCAAACGAACCACAAACACTTGGCCTCTGAACTTGTTTAGCCTACTAAAACTTCCAACGTACACAGCCTCTCCTGCTCAATCTGGCCAGAGCTCAACACCGAAATTGCGAACGTCCAGCGATTGCTCCTACACTAAAGGTGCCAGCCCTGAAAGCTCTTGCTGGTCCTCATCTCCCACTGGTAACCTCTCAAACGAACCACAAACACTTGGCCTCTGAACTTGTTTAGCCTACTAAAACTTCCAATGTACACAGCCTCTCCTGCTCAATCTGGCCAGAGCTCAACACCGACATTGCGAACGTCCAGCGATTGCTCCTACACTAAAGGTGCCAGCCCTGAAAGCTCTTGCTGGTCCTCATCTCCCACTGGTAACCTCTCAAACGAACCACAAACACTTGGCCTCTGAACTTGTTTAGCCTACTAAAACTTCCAACGTACACAGCCTCTCCTGCTCAATCTGGCCAGAGCTCAACACCGAACTTGCGAACGTCCAGGGATTGCTCCTACACTAAAGGTGCCAGCCCTGAAAGCTCTTGCTGGTCCTCATCTCCCATGGTAACCTCTCAAACGAACCACAAACACTTGGCCTCTGAATTTGTTTAGCCTACTAAAACTTCCAACGTACACAGCCTCTCCTGCTCAATCTGGCCAGAGCTCAACACCGAAATTGCGAACGTCCAGCGATTGCTCCTACACTAAAGGTGCCAGCCCTGAAAGCTCTTGCTGGTCCTCATCTCCCACTGGTAACCTCTCAAACGAACCACAAACACTTGGCCTCTGAACTTGTTTAGCCTACTAAAACTTCCAACGTACACAGCCTCTCCTGCTCAATCTGGCCAGAGCTCAACACCGAAATTGCGAAAGTCCAGCGATTGCTCCTACACTAAAGGTGCCAGCCCTGAAAGCTCTTGCTGGTCCTCATCTCCCACTGGTAACCTCTCAAACGAACCACAAACACTTGGCCTCTGAACTTGTTTAGCCTACTAAAACTTCCAACGTACACAGCCTCTCCTGCTCAATCTGGCCAGAGCTCAACACCGAAATTGCGAACGTCCAGCGATTGCTCCTACACTAAAGGTGCCAGCCCTGAAAGCTCTTGCTGGTCCTCATCTCCCACTGGTAACCTCTCAAACGAACCACAAACACTTGGCCTCTGAACTTGTTTAGCCTACTAAAACTTCCAACGTACACAGCCTCTCCTGCTCAATCTGGCCAGAGCTCAACACCGAAATTGCGAAAGTCCAGCGATTGCTCCTACACTAAAGGTGCCAGCCCTGAAAGCTCTTGCTGGTCCTCATCTCCCACTGGTAACCTCTCAAACGAACCACAAACACTTGGCCTCTGAACTTGTTTAGCCTACTAAAACTTCCAATGTACACAGCCTCTCCTGCTCAATCTGGCCAGAGCTCAACACCGAAATTGCGAACGTCCAGCGATTGCTCCTACACTAAAGGTGCCAGCCCTGAAAGCTCTTGCTGGTCCTCATCTCCCACTGGTAACCTCTCAAACGAACCACAAACACTTGGCCTCTGAACTTGTTTAGCCTACTAAAACTTCCAACGTACACAGCCTCTCCTGCTCAATCTGGCCAGAGCTCAACACCGAAATTGCGAACGTCCAGCGATTGCTCCTACACTAAAGGTGCCAGCCCTGAAAGCTCTTGCTGGTCCTCATCTCCCACTGGTAACCTCTCAAACGAACCACAAACACTTGGCCTCTGAACTTGTTTAGCCTACTAAAACTTCCAACGTACACAGCCTCTCCTGCTCAATCTGCCCAAAATTCAACACCAATGTTGTGAATGTCCAGGGATTGCTCCTACACTAAAGGTGCCAGCCCTGAAAGCTCTTGCTGGTCCTCATCTCCCACTGGTAACCTCTCAAACGAACCACAAACACTTGGCCTCTGAACTTGTTTAGCCTACTAAAACTTCCAACGTACACTGCCTCTCCTGCTCAATCTGGCCAGAGCTCAACACCGAAAATGTGAACGTCCACGGATTGCTCCTACACTAAAGGTGCCAGCCCTGAAAGCTCTTGCTGGTCCTCATCTCCCACTGGTAACCTCTCAAACGAACCACAAACACTTGGCCTCTGAACTTGTTTAGCCTACTAAAACTTCCAATGTACACAGCCTCTCCTGCTCAATCTGCCCAAAATTCAACACCGATGTTGTGAACGACCAGGGATTGCTCCTACACTAAAGGTGCCAGCCCTGAAAGCTCTTGCTGGTCCTCATCTCCCACTGGTAACCTCTCAAACGAACCACAAACACTTGGGCTCTGAATTTGTTTAGCCTACTAAAACTTCCAACGTACACAGCCTCTCCTGCTCAATCTGGCCAGAGCTCACACCGAAATTGCGAAAGTCCAGCGATTGCTCCTACACTAAAGGTGCCAGCCCTGAAAGCTCTTGCTGGTCCTCATCTCCCACTGGTAACCTCTCAAATGAACCACAAACACTTGGCCTCTGAACTTGTTTAGCCTACTAAAACTTCCAACGTACACAGCCTCTCCTGCTCAATCTGGCCAGAGCTCAACACCGAAATTGCGAACGTCCAGGGATTGCTCCTACACTAAAGGTGCCAGCCCTGAAAGCTCTTGCTGGTCCTCATCTCCCACTGGTAACCTCTCAAACGAACCACAAGCACTTTGCCTCTGAACTTGTTTAGCCTACTAAAACTTCCAACGTACACTGCCTCTCCTGCTCAATCTGCCCAAAATTCAACACCGATGTTGTGAACGTCCAGGGATTGCTCCTACACTAAAGGTGCCAGCCCTGAAAGCTCTTGCTGGTCCTCATCTCCCACTGGTAACCTCTCAAACGAACACAAACACTTGGCCTCTGAACTTGTTTAGCCTACTAAAACTTCAACGTACACAGCCTCCTACCTGCTCAATGTGCCCAAAATTCAACACCGATGTTGTGAACGTCCAGCGATTGCTCCTACACTAAAGGTGCCAGCCCTGAAAGCTCTTGCTGGTCCTCATCTCCCACTGGTAACCTCTCAAACGAACCACAAACACTTGGCCTCTGAACTTCTTTAGCCTACTAAAACTTCCAACGTACACAGCCTCTCCTGCTCAATCTGGCCAGAGCTCAACACCGAAATTGCGAACGTCCAGCGATTGCTCCTACACTAAAGGTGCCAGCCCTGAAAGCTCTTGCTGGTCCTCATCTCCCACTGGTAACCTCTCAAACGAACCACAAACACTTGGCCTCTGAACTTGTTTAGCCTACTAAAACTTCCAATGTACACAGCCTCTCCTGCTCAATCTGGCCAGAGCTCAACACCGACATTGCGAACGTCCAGCGATTGCTCCTACACTAAAGGTGCCAGCCCTGAAAGCTCTTGCTGGTCCTCATCTCCCACTGGTAACCTCTCAAACGAACCACAAACACTTGGCCTCTGAACTTGTTTAGCCTACTAAAACTTCCAACGTACACAGCCTCTCCTGCTCAATCTGGCCAGAGCTCAACACCGAACTTGCGAACGTCCAGGGATTGCTCCTACACTAAAGGTGCCAGCCCTGAAAGCTCTTGCTGGTCCTCATCTCCCATGGTAACCTCTCAAACGAACCACAAACACTTGGCCTCTGAATTTGTTTAGCCTACTAAAACTTCCAACGTACACAGCCTCTCCTGCTCAATCTGGCCAGAGCTCAACACCGAAATTGCGAACGTCCAGCGATTGCTCCTACACTAAAGGTGCCAGCCCTGAAAGCTCTTGCTGGTCCTCATCTCCCACTGGTAACCTCTCAAACGAACCACAAACACTTGCCTCTGAACTTGTTTAGCCTACTAAAACTTCCAACGTACACAGCCCTCTCCTGCTCAATCTGGCCAGAGCTCAACACCGAAATTGCGAACGTCCAGCGATTGCTCCTACACTAAAGGTGCCAGCCCTGAAAGCTCTTGCTGGTCCTCATCTCCCACTGGTAACCTCTCAAACGAACCACAAACACTTGGCCTCTGAACTTGTTTAGCCTACTAAAACTTCCAACGTACACAGCCTCTCCTGCTCAATCTGGCCAGAGCTCAACACCGAAATTGCGAACGTCCAGCGATTGCTCCTACACTAAAGGTGCCAGCCCTGAAAGCTCTTGCTGGTCCTCATCTCCCACTGGTAACCTCTCAAACGAACCACAAACACTTGGCCTCTGAACTTGTTTAGCCTACTAAAACTTCCAACGTACACAGCCTCTCCTGCTCAATCTGGCCAGAGCTCAACACCGAAATTGCGAAAGTCCAGCGATTGCTCCTACACTAAAGGTGCCAGCCCTGAAAGCTCTTGCTGGTCCTCATCTCCCACTGGTAACCTCTCAAATGAACCACAAACACTTGGCCTCTGAACTTGTTTAGCCTACTAAAACTTCCAACGTACACAGCCTCTCCTGCTCAATCTGGCCAGAGCTCAACACCGAAATTGCGAACGTCCAGGGATTGCTCCTACACTAAAGGTGCCAGCCCTGAAAGCTCTTGCTGGTCCTCATCTCCCACTGGTAACCTCTCAAACGAACCACAAACACTTTGCCTCTGAACTTGTTTAGCCTACTAAAACTTCCAACGTACACTGCCTCTCCTGCTCAATCTGCCCAAAATTCAACACCGATGTTGTGAACGTCCAGGGATTGCTCCTACACTAAAGGTGCCAGCCCCTGAAAGCTCTTGCTGGTCCTCATCTCCCACTGGTAACCTCTCAAACGAACCACAAACACTTGGCCTCTGAACTTGTTTAGCCTACTAAAACTTCCAACGTACACAGCCTCTCCTGCTCAATGTGCCCAAAATTCAACACCGATGTTGTGAACGTCCAGCGATTGCTCCTACACTAAAGGTGCCAGCCCTGAAAGCTCTTGCTGGTCCTCATCTCCCACTGGTAACCTCTCAAACGAACCACAAACACTTGGCCTCTGAACTTCTTTAGCCTACTAAAACTTCCAACGTACACAGCCTCTCCTGCTCAATCTGGCCAGAGCTCAACACCGAAATTGCGAACGTCCAGCGATTGCTCCTACACTAAAGGTGCCAGCCCTGAAAGCTCTTGCTGGTCCTCATCTCCCACTGGTAACCTCTCAAACGAACCACAAACACTTGGCCTCTGAACTTGTTTAGCCTACTAAAACTTCCAATGTACACAGCCTCTCCTGCTCAATCTGGCCAGAGCTCAACACCGACATTGCGAACGTCCAGCGATTGCTCCTACACTAAAGGTGCCAGCCCTGAAAGCTCTTGCTGGTCCTCATCTCCCACTGGTAACCTCTCAAACGAACCACAAACACTTGGCCTCTGAACTTGTTTAGCCTACTAAAACTTCCAACGTACACAGCCTCTCCTGCTCAATCTGGCCAGAGCTCAACACCGAAATTGCGAACGTCCAGGGATTGCTCCTACACTAAAGGTGCCAGCCCTGAAAGCTCTTGCTGGTCCTCATCTCCCACTGGTAACCTCTCAAACGAACCACAAACACTTGGCCTCTGAATTTGTTTAGCCTACTAAAACTTCCAACGTACACAGCCTCTCCTGCTCAATCTGGCCAGAGCTCAACACCGAAATTGCGAACGTCCAGCGATTGCTCCTACACTAAAGGTGCCAGCCCTGAAAGATCTTGCTGGTCCTCATCTCCCACTGGTAACCTCTCAAACGAACCACAAACACTTGGCCTCTGAACTTGTTTAGCCTACTAAAACTTCCAACGTACACAGCCTCTCCTGCTCAATCTGGCCAGAGCTCAACACCGAAATTGCGAACGTCCAGCGATTGCTCCTACACTAAAGGTGCCAGCCCTGAAAACTCTTGCTGGTCCTCATCTCCCCACTGGTAACCTCTCAAACGAACCACAAACACTTGGCCTCTGAACTTGTTTAGCCTACTAAAACTTCCAACGTACACAGCCTCTCCTGCTCAATCTGGCCAGAGCTCAACACCGAAATTGCGAACGTCCAGCGATTGCTCCTACACTAAAGGTGCCAGCCCTGAAAGCTCTTGCTGGTCCTCATCTCCCACTGGTAACCTCTCAAACGAACCACAAACACTTGGCCTCTGAACTTGTTTAGCCTACTAAAACTTCCAACGTACACAGCCTCTCCTGCTCAATCTGGCCAGAGCTCAACACCGAAATTGTGAACGTCCGGAGATTGCTCCTACACTAAAGGTGCCAGCCCCTGAAAGCTCTTGCTGGTCCTCATCTCCCACTGGTAACCTCTCAAACGAACCACAGACACTTGGCCTCTGAACTTGTTTAGCCTACTAAAACTTCCAACGTACACAGCCTCTCCTGCTCAATCTGGCCAGAGCTCAACACCGAAATTGAGAACGTCCAGCGATTGCTCCTACACTAAAGGTGCCAGCCCTGAAAGCTCTTGCTGGTCCTCATCTCCCACTGGTAACCTCTCAAACGAACCACAAACACTTGGCCTCTGAACTTGTTTAGCCTACTAAAACTTCCAACGTACACAGCCTCTCCTGCTCAATCTGCCCAAAATTCAACACCAATGTTGTGAACGTCCAGGGATTGCTCCTACACTAAAGGTGCCAGCCCTGAAAGCTCTTGCTGGTCCTCATCTCCCACTGGTAACCTCTCAAACGAACTACAAACACTTGGCCTCTGAATTTGTTTAGCCTACTAAAAACTTCCAACGTACACAGCCTCTCCTGCTCAATCTGGCCAGAGCTCAACACCGAAATTGCGAAAGTCCAGCGATTGCTCCTACACTAAAGGTGCCAGCCCTGAAAGCTCTTGCTGGTCCTCATCTCCCACTGGTAACCTCTCAAATGAACCACAAACACTTGGCCTCTGAACTTGTTTAGCCTACTAAAACTTCCAACGTACACAGCCTCTCCTGCTCAATCTGGCCAGAGCTCAACACCGAAATTGCGAACGTCCAGCGATTGCTCCTACACTAAAGGTGCCAGCCCTGAAAGCTCTTGCTGGTCCTCATCTCCCACTGGTAACCTCTCAAACGAACCACAAACACTTA
>NW_026777208.1:42500-45000 GCF_030936135.1 Gavia stellata | reverse complement strand
CGACTCCACGCGCTCCTTCGGCGGTCGAGAGCACCGGCACGACCGCCGCCGGTCGCCGGGCTTTGCCGCGTTCGAGAGCACCGGCACCGACCGCCGCCGGTCGCCGGGCTTTGCCGCGTTCGAGAGCACCGGCACCGACCGCCGCCGGTCGCCGGGCTTTGCCCGCGTTCGAGAGCACCGGCACCGACCGCCGCCGGTCGCCGGGCTTTGCCCGCGTTCGAGAGCACCGGCACGACCGCCGCCGGTCGCCGGGCTTTGCCCGCGTTCGAGAGCACCGGCACGACCGCCGCCGGTCGCCCGTCTACGCCCGCCCAGCAGGATGATACCACTCGCCCTGCAGAGGGAGAGAGAGGCCGGAGAAAAGCCGGGGGGGGGAAAAAAAAAAAAAAAAAGAAAAAAGGACGGGGAAAACACAAAAAGCCACCCAAAAAACGGGCAGGCGAGACGCCACACGCCACGCCTCACCCGTGCCGTTGGCGGGTGTTTCTGGAGCCAGGGAGTAAGGCCACCGGAGGCGCGAGGCACACCTCCCGACTCCCTGACGCACTGCGCTCGGGCTGCCAGCCACCGGGACCGGCTGCGACGCTCTTGCCGGCCTGCCTCGCGGGCTCCAGCTTAGGGCCGGAGAAGGAAGAGGGAGGGGGAACAACCGCAAAAAGCCCAAAAAGCCGAGGCACGACTGCGCCGCGCGCCCGTCCCCCCGTCCCCGGGCGCTCGCGAGCGCGGCAGCAGCCGGCATGCTTCACGAGCATCTCCGGTGCCTCACCACGGACCAGCATGGGCCTCGGCCGCCATCGGCCGCGCGGGCAACCGTCCCGAACGGGCGGAAAAACGGCCAAACACGCCGAGGCAACCGCCACAACGGCCGCCAAGCGCCCCAGCCGCGCGGGTCGAGTCGCGCTCGTACTGCCCTGACCGCGAGCCACCGCTCGCGCATATAGAACGTACCACTAAGTCCACAGCCCCTGCGAACTCCAAGAGCGCTAACTCCTCCCGCCGGGGAGGCCCGCCAATGACGCTGCCTGTTACGATGACGTAACTGGAGGCAGCGCGACACAGCGACCCCTTGGTCACGTCCCCGCGAGCGGCGCGGCAAACAGGTCTACCGTTCAGCTCGAGAACTGCGACCAAGTCCCGCCGGAGCCCGGTAGACGTGGCGGCCGGCGCCGGAGCCCGGTAGACGTGGCGGCCGGCGCCGGAGCCCGGTAGACGAGGCGGCCGGCGCCGGAGCCCGGTAGACGAGGCGGCCGGCGCCGGAGCCCGGTAGACGAGGCGGCCGGCGCCGGAGCCCGGTAGACGTGGCGGCCGGCGCCGGAGCCCGGTAGACGAGGCGGCCGGCGCCGGAGCCCGGTAGACGAGGCGGCCGGCGCCGGAGCCCGGTAGACGAGGCGGCCGGCGCCGGAGCCCGGTAGACGTGGCGGCCGGCGCCGGAGCCCGGTAGACGTGGCGGCCGGCGCCGGAGCCCGGTAGACGTGGCGGCCGGCGCCGGAGCCCGGTGGACGTGGCGGCCGGCGCCGGAGCCCGGTAGACCTGTCAAACGGGGCCGGAGCCCGGCAGACGTGGCGGCCGGCGCCCGAGCCCGGCAGACCCGTCGGCCGGCGCCCGAGCCCCGTAGACCCGTCGGCCGGCGCCCGAGCCCCGTAGACCCGTCGGCCGGCGCCCGAGCCCGGTAGACCGTTCGGCCGGCGCCCGAGCCCGGCAGACCCGTCGGCCGGCGCCCGAGCCCGGTAGACCGTTCGGTCGGCGCCCGAGCCCGGCAGACCCGTCGGCCGGCGCCCGAGCCCGGCGGGCCCGTCGGCCGGCGCCCGAGCCCGGTGGACCCGTCGGCCGGCCCTCGAGCCCGGTAGACCCGCCGTCCGGCGCCCGAGCCCAGTAGACCGTTCGGTCAGCGCCCGAGCCCGGCAGACCCGTTGGCCGGCGCCGGGGCCCGGTAGACCCGTCGGTCGGCGCCCGAGCCCCGTAGGCCCGTCGGCTGGCGCCCGAGCCCCGTAGGCCCACCGCCCGGCGCCCGAGCCCGGTAGACCCGTCGGCCGGCGCCAGAGCCTGCTAGACCTGGCGACCGGCTGGCTGACCTGGAAGGAAGGAAGGAAGGAAGGAAGGAAGGAAGGAAGGAAGGAAGGAGGGAAGTAAGGAAGGAAGGAAGGCAGGCAGGCAGGCAGGCAGGCAGGCGTGGAAGCGAGTAAAGAAACGGGTAATGTGCTGGAAACGGTACGCACGCGTGCGATTCTCTATTTACTAGTAAATTAAATGCACGGTCGTTAACGAAGAGCAGCAGTTCCTTAAGGCATGGTCAGCCCAGCCTGAGCGTTTCCCGTTTCGTTTTTTTTTCTTTTACTCCTCGTCGTCGTCGTCGTCGTCGTTTCTCGCCGGCGCCGCGAACTACGATCGAGTCGTGACAGAATGTAGTAGCTCAGAAAAATTAAGACCGGCGAACGCACTCGAGAGCGCCGCCGCCGTTTTTCTCGAACGTGCGTTCCTTCGTGTGAGGAGGTCGATGACG
>NW_026777208.1:27500-30000 GCF_030936135.1 Gavia stellata | reverse complement strand
GACCGCCGCCGGTCGCCGGGCTTTGCCGCGTTCGAGAGCACCGGCACCGACCGCCGCCGGTCGCCGGGCTTTGCCGCGTTCGAGAGCACCGGCACCGACCGCCGCCGGTCGCCGGGCTTTGCCGCGTTCGAGAGCACCGGCACCGACCGCCGCCGGTCGCCGGGCTTTGCCCGCGTTCGAGAGCACCGGTACCGACCGCCGCCGGTCGCCGGGCTTTGCCCGCGTTCGAGAGCACCGGTACCGACCGCCGCCGGTCGCCGGGCTTTGCCCGCGTTCGAGAGCACCGGCACGACCGCCGCCGGTCGCCCGTCTACGCCCGCCCAGCAGGATGATACCACTCGCCCTGCAGAGGGAGAGAGAGGCCGGAGAAAAGCCGGGGGGGGGGGGGAAAGAAAAAAGGACGGGGAAAACACAAAAAGCCACCCAAAAAACGGGCAGACGAGACGCCACACGCCACGCCTCACCCGTGCCGTTGGCGGGTGTTTCTGGAGCCAGGGAGTAAGGCCACCGGAGGCGCGAGGCACACCTCCCGACTCCCTGACGCACTGCGCTCGGGCTGCCAGCCACCGGGACCGGCTGCGACGCTCTTGCCGGCCTGCCTCGCGGGCTCCAGCTTAGGGCCGGAGAAGGAAGAGGGAGGGGGAACAACCGCAAAAAGCCCAAAAAGCCGAGGCACGACTGCGCCGCGCGCCCGTCCCCCCGTCCCCGGGCGCTCGCGAGCGCGGCAGCAGCCGGCATGCTTCACGAGCATCTCCGGTGCCTCACCACGGACCAGCATGGGCCTCGGCCGCCATCGGCCGCGCGGGCAACCGTCCCGAACGGGCGGAAAAACGGCCAAACACGCCGAGGCAACCGCCACAACGGCCGCCAAGCGCCCCAGCCGCGCGGGTCGAGTCGCGCTCCTACTGCCCTGCCCGCGAGCCACCGCTCGCGCATATAGAACGTACCACTAAGTCCACAGCCCCTGCGAACTCCAAGAGCGCTAACTCCTCCCGCCGGGGAGGCCCGCCAATGACGCTGCCTGTTACGATGACGTAACTGGAGGCAGCGCGACACAGCGACCCCTTGGTCACGTCCCCGCGAGCGGCGCGGCAAACAGGTCTACCGTTCAGCTCGAGCACTGCGACCAAGTCCCGCCGGAGCCCGGTAGACGTGGCGGCCGGCGCCGGAGCCCGGTAGACGTGGCGGCCGGCGCCGGAGCCCGGTAGACGAGGCGGCCGGCGCCGGAGCCCGGTAGACGAGGCGGCCGGCGCCGGAGCCCGGTAGACGAGGCGGCCGGCGCCGGAGCCCGGTAGACGAGGCGGCCGGCGCCGGAGCCCGGTAGACGAGGCGGCCGGCGCCGGAGCCCGGTAGACGAGGCGGCCGGCGCCGGAGCCCGGTAGACGAGGCGGCCGGCGCCGGAGCCCGGTAGACGTGGCGGCCGGCGCCGGAGCCCGGTAGACGTGGCGGCCGGCGCCGGAGCCCGGTAGACGAGGCGGCCGGCGCCGGAGCCCGGTAGACGAGGCGACCGGCGCCGGAGCCCGGTAGACGAGGCGGCCGGCGCCGGAGCCCGGTAGACGAGGCGGCCGGCGCCGGAGCCCGGTAGACGAGGCGGCCGGCGCCGGAGCCCGGTAGACGAGGCGGCCGGCGCCGGAGCCCGGTAGACGTGGCGGCCGGCGCCAGAGCCCGGTAGACGTGGCGGCCGGCGCCGGAGCCCGGTGGACGAGGCGGCCGGCGCCGGAGCCCGGTAGACCTGTCAAACGGGGCCGGAGCCCGGCAGACGTGGCGGCCGGCGCCCGAGCCCGGCAGACCCGTCGGCCGGCGCCCGAGCCCCGTAGACCCGTCGGGCGGCGCCCGAGCCCCGTAGACCCGTCGGCCGGCGCCCGAGCCCGGTAGACCGTTCGGTCGGCGCCCGAGCCCGGCAGACCCGTCGGCCGGCGCCCGAGCCCGGCGGGCCCGTCGGCCGGCGCCCGAGCCCGGCGGACCCGTCGGCCGGCCCTCGAGCCCGGTAGACCCGCCGTCCGGCGCCCGAGCCCAGTAGACCGTTCGGTCAGCGCCCGAGCCCGGCAGACCCGTTGGCCGGCGCCGGGGCCCGGTAGACCCGTCGGTCGGCGCCCGAGCCCCGTAGGCCCGTCGGCTGGCGCCCGAGCCCCGTAGGCCCACCGCCCGGCGCCCGAGCCCGGTAGACCCGTCGGCCGGCGCCAGAGCCTGCTAGACCTGGCGACCGGCTGGCTGACCTGGAAGGAAGGAAGGAAGGAAGGAAGGAAGGAAGGAAGGAAGGAAGGAAGGAAGGAAGGAAGGAAGGAAGGAGGGAAGTAAGGAAGGAAGGAAGGCAGGCAGGCAGGCAGGCAGGCAGGCGTGGCAGCGAGTAAAGAAACGGGTAATGTGCTGGAAACGGTACGCACGCGTGCGATTCTCTATTTACTAGTAAATTAAATGCACGGTCGTTAACGAAGAGCAGCAGTTCCTTAAGGCATGGTCAGCCCAGCCTGAGCGTTTCCCGTTTCGTTTTTTTTTCTTT
>NW_026777208.1:12500-15000 GCF_030936135.1 Gavia stellata | reverse complement strand
GACGCCTCGGCGCGCGCTGCCTGCGGCTCTGCAGCGGTCGAAGGAGGGGGACCGGGACAGGTGCCGCCGGCGCCACCCGCTCCGTGCAACGAGTCCCTTGAGCGACGTCAACGGGAACGCTGGAAGGCCGCAGCACACCTGCGACTCCACGCGCTCCTTCGGCGGTCGAGAGCACCGGCACGACCGCCGCCGGTCGCCGGGCTTTGCCGCGTTCGAGAGCACCGGCACCGACCGCCGCCGGTCGCCGGGCTTTGCCGCGTTCGAGAGCACCGGCACCGACCGCCGCCGGTCGCCGGGCTTTGCCGCGTTCGAGAGCACCGGCACCGACCGCCGCCGGTCGCCGGGCTTTGCCCGCGTTCGAGAGCACCGGTACCGACCGCCGCCGGGCTTTGCCCGCGTTCGAGAGCACCGGTACCGACCGCCGCCGGTCGCCGGGCTTTGCCCGCGTTCGAGAGCACCGGCACGACCGCCGCCGGTCGCCCGTCTACGCCCGCCCAGCAGGATGATACCACTCGCCCTGCAGAGGGAGAGAGAGGCCGGAGAAAAGCCGGGGGGGGGGGGGGGAAAGAAAAAAGGACGGGGAAAACACAAAAAGCCACCCAAAAAACGGGCAGACGAGACGCCACACGCCACGCCTCACCCGTGCCGTTGGCGGGTGTTTCTGGAGCCAGGGAGTAAGGCCACCGGAGGCGCGAGGCACACCTCCCGACTCCCTGACGCACTGCGCTCGGGCTGCCAGCCACCGGGACCGGCTGCGACGCTCTTGCCGGCCTGCCTCGCGGGCTCCAGCTTAGGGCCGGAGAAGGAAGAGGGAGGGGGAACAACCGCAAAAAGCCCAAAAAGCCGAGGCACGACTGCGCCGCGCGCCCGTCCCCCCGTCCCCGGGCGCTCGCGAGCGCGGCAGCAGCCGGCATGCTTCACGAGCATCTCCGGTGCCTCACCACGGACCAGCATGGGCCTCGGCCGCCATCGGCCGCGCGGGCAACCGTCCCGAACGGGCGGAAAAACGGCCAAACACGCCGAGGCAACCGCCACAACGGCCGCCAAGCGCCCCAGCCGCGCGGGTCGAGTCGCGCTCCTACTGCCCTGCCCGCGAGCCACCGCTCGCGCATATAGAACGTACCACTAAGTCCACAGCCCCTGCGAACTCCAAGAGCGCTAACTCCTCCCGCCGGGGAGGCCCGCCAATGACGCTGCCTGTTACGATGACGTAACTGGAGGCAGCGCGACACAGCGACCCCTTGGTCACGTCCCCGCGAGCGGCGCGGCAAACAGGTCTACCGTTCAGCTCGAGCACTGCGACCAAGTCCCGCCGGAGCCCGGTAGACGTGGCGGCCGGCGCCGGAGCCCGGTAGACGTGGCGGCCGGCGCCGGAGCCCGGTAGACGAGGCGGCCGGCGCCGGAGCCCGGTAGACGAGGCGGCCGGCGCCGGAGCCCGGTAGACGAGGCGGCCGGCGCCGGAGCCCGGTAGACGAGGCGGCCGGCGCCGGAGCCCGGTAGACGAGGCGGCCGGCGCCGGAGCCCGGTAGACGAGGCGGCCGGCGCCGGAGCCCGGTAGACGAGGCGGCCGGCGCCGGAGCCCGGTAGACGTGGCGGCCGGCGCCGGAGCCCGGTAGACGTGGCGGCCGGCGCCGGAGCCCGGTAGACGAGGCGGCCGGCGCCGGAGCCCGGTAGACGAGGCGACCGGCGCCGGAGCCCGGTAGACGAGGCGGCCGGCGCCGGAGCCCGGTAGACGAGGCGGCCGGCGCCGGAGCCCGGTAGACGTGGCGGCCGGCGCCAGAGCCCGGTAGACGTGGCGGCCGGCGCCGGAGCCCGGTGGACGAGGCGGCCGGCGCCGGAGCCCGGTAGACCTGTCAAACGGGGCCGGAGCCCGGCAGACGTGGCGGCCGGCGCCCGAGCCCGGCAGACCCGTCGGCCGGCGCCCGAGCCCCGTAGACCCGTCGGGCGGCGCCCGAGCCCCGTAGACCCGTCGGCCGGCGCCCGAGCCCGGCAGACCGTTCGGTCGGCGCCCGAGCCCGGCAGACCCGTCGGCCGGCGCCCGAGCCCGGCGGGCCCGTCGGCCGGCGCCCGAGCCCGGCGGACCCGTCGGCCGGCCCTCGAGCCCGGTAGACCCGCCGTCCGGCGCCCGAGCCCAGTAGACCGTTCGGTCAGCGCCCGAGCCCGGCAGACCCGTTGGCCGGCGCCGGGGCCCGGTAGACCCGTCGGTCGGCGCCCGAGCCCCGTAGGCCCGTCGGCTGGCGCCCGAGCCCCGTAGGCCCACCGCCCGGCGCCCGAGCCCGGTAGACCCGTCGGCCGGCGCCAGAGCCTGCTAGACCTGGCGACCGGCTGGCTGACCTGGAAGGAAGGAAGGAAGGAAGGAAGGAAGGAAGGAAGGAAGGAAGGAAGGAAGGAAGGAAGGAAGGAAGGAAGGAGGGAAGTAAGGAAGGAAGGAAGGCAGGCAGGCAGGCAGGCAGGCAGGCGTGGCAGCGAGTAAAGAAACGGGTAATGTGCTGGAAACGGT
>NW_026777207.1:0-46472 GCF_030936135.1 Gavia stellata | reverse complement strand
TCGTTGGAAGTTTTAGTAGGCTAAACAAGTTCAGAGCTCAAGTGTTTGTGGTTCGTTTGAGAGGTTACCAGTGGGAGATGAGGACCAGCAAGAGCTTTCAGGGCTGGCACCTTTAGTGTAGGAGCAATCGCTGGACGTTCGCAATTTCGGTGTTGAACTTTGGCCAGAATGAGCAGGAGAGGCTGTGTACGTTGGAAGTTTTAGTAGGCTAAACAAGTTCCGAGCCCAAGTGTTTGTGGTTCGTTTGAGAGGTTACCAGTGGGAGATGAGGACCAGCAAGAGCTTTCAGGGCTGGCACCTTTAGTGTAGGAGCAATCCCTGGACGTTCGCAATTTCCGTGTTGAATTTTGGCCAGATTGAGCAGGCGAGGGAGTGTACGTTGGAAGTTTTAGTAGGCTAAACAAGTTCAGAGCCCAAGTGTTTGTGGTTCGTTTGAGAGGTTACCAGTGGGAGATGAGGACCAGCAAGAGCTTTCAGGGCTGGCACTGCTGGCACCTTTAGTGTAGGAGCAATGGCTGGACGTTCGCAATTTCGGTGTTCAGCTCTGGCCAGATTGAGCAGGCGAGGGAGTGTACGTTGGAAGTTTAGTAGGCTAAACAAGTTCCGAGCCCAAGTGTTTGTGGTTCGTTTGAGAGGTTACCAGTGGGAGATGAGGACCAGCAAGAGCTTTCAGGCTGGCACCTTTAGTGTAGGAGGAATCGCTGGACGTTCGCAATTTCGGTGTTGAATTTTGGCCAGATTGAGCAGGAGAGGCTGTGTACGTTGGAAGTTTTAGTAGGCTAAACAAGTTCCGAGCCCAAGTGTTTGTGGTTCGTTTGAGAGGTTACCAGTGGGAGATGAGGACCAGCAAGAGATTTCAGGGCTGGCACCTTAGTGTAGGAGCAATCGCTGGACGTTCGCAGTTTCGGTGTTCAGCTCTGGCCAGATGAGCAGGAGAGGGAGTGTACGTTGGAAGTTTTAGAAGGCTAAACAAGTTCCGAGCCCAAGTGTTTGTGGTTCGTTTGAGAGGTTCCCAGTGGGAGATGAGGACCAGCAAGAGCTTTCAGGGCTGGCACCTTTAGTGTAGGAGCAATCCCTGGACGTTCGCAATTTCCGTGTTGAATTTTGGCCAGATTGAGCAGGCGCGGGAGTGTACGTGGAAGTTTTAGTAGGCTAAACAAGTTCCGAGCCCAAGTGTTTGTGGTTCGTTTGAGAGGTTACCAGTGGGAGATGAGGACCAGCAAGAGCTTTCAGGGCTGGCACCTTTAGTGTAGGAGCAATCGCTGGACGTTCGCAATTTCGGTGTTGAGCACTGACATCCAGCAGAGAAAGGAAACGATGATACGTCTGGACCTTTGAGTGACTAAAGAAGTTCAGAGCCCAAGTGTTTGTGGTTCATTTGAGAGGTTACCAGTGGGAGATGAGGACCAGCAAGAGCTTTCAGGGCTGGCACCTTTAGTGTAGGAGCAATCCCTGGACGTTCGCAATTTCGGTGTTCAGCTCTGGCCAGATTGAGCGGGCGAGGGAGTGTACGTTGGAAGTTTTAGTAGGCTAAACAAGTTCCGAGCCCAAGTGTTTGTGGTTCGTTTGAGAGGTTACCAGTGGGAGATGAGGACCAGCAAGAGCTTTCAGGGCTGGCACCTTTAGTGTAGGAGCAATCGCTGGACGTTCGCAATTTCGGTGTTGAACTTTGGCCAGAATGAGCAGGAGAGGCTGTGTACGTTGGAAGTTTTAGTAGGCTAAACAAGTTCAGAGCCCAAGTGTTTGTGGTTCGTTTGAGAGGTTACCAGTGGGAGATGAGGACCAGCAAGAGCTTTCAGGGCTGGCACCTTTAGTGTAGGAGCAATCGCTGGACGTTCGCAATTTCGGTGTTGAGCTCTGGCCAGATTGAGCAGGCGAGGGAGTGTACGTTGGAAGTTTTAGTAGGCTAAACAAGTTCAGAGCTCAAGTGTTTGTGGTTCGTTTGAGAGGTTACCAGTGGGAGATGAGGACCAGCAAGAGCTTTCAGGGCTGGCACCTTTAGTGTAGGAGCAATCGCTGGACGTTCGCAATTTCGGTGTTGAACTTTGGCCAGAATGAGCAGGAGAGGCTGTGTACGTTGGAAGTTTTAGTAGGCTAAACAAGTTCAGAGCCCAAGTGTTTGTGGTTCGTTTGAGAGGTTACCAGTGGGAGATGAGGACCAGCAAGAGCTTTCAGGGCTGGCACCTTTAGTGTAGGAGCAATCCTGGACGTTCGCAATTTCCGTGTTGAATTTTGGCCAGATTGAGCAGGCGAGGGAGTGTACGTTGGAAGTTTTAGTAGGCTAAACAAGTTCAGAGCCCAAGTGTTTGTGGTTCGTTTGAGAGGTTACCAGTGGGAGATGAGGACCAGCAAGAGCTTTCAGGGCTGGCACCTTTAGTGTAGGAGCAATGGCTGGACGTTCGCAATTTCGGTGTTCAGCTCTGGCCAGATTGAGCAGGCGAGGAGTGTACGTTGGAAGTTTTAGTAGGCTAAACAAGTTCCGAGCCCAAGTGTTTGTGGTTCGTTTGAGAGGTTACCAGTGGGAGATGAGGACCAGCAAGAGCTTTCAGGGCTGGCACCTTTAGTGTAGGAGGAATCGCTGGACGTTCGCAATTTCGGTGTTGAATTTTGGCCAGATTGAGCAGGAGAGGCTGTGTACGTTGGAAGTTTTAGTAGGCTAAACAAGTTCCGAGCCCAAGTGTTTGTGGTTCGTTTGAGAGGTTACCAGTGGGAGATGAGGACCAGCAAGAGATTTCAGGGCTGGCACCTTTAGTGTAGGAGCAATCGCTGGACGTTCGCAGTTTCGGTGTTCAGCTCTGGCCAGATTGAGCAGGAGAGGGAGTGTACGTTGGAAGTTTTAGAAGGCTAAACAAGTTCCGAGCCCAAGTGTTTGTGGTTCGTTTGAGAGGTTCCCAGTGGGAGATGAGGACCAGCAAGAGCTTTCAGGGCTGGCACCTTTAGTGTAGGAGCAATCCCTGGACGTTCGCAATTTCGTGTTGAATTTTGGCCAGATTGAGCAGGCGCGGGAGTGTACGTTGGAAGTTTTAGTAGGCTAAACAAGTTCCGAGCCCAAGTGTTTGTGGTTCGTTTGAGAGGTTACCAGTGGGAGATGAGGACCAGCAAGAGCTTTCAGGGCTGGCACCTTTAGTGTAGGAGCAATCGCTGGACGTTCGCAATTTCGGTGTTGAGCACTGACATCCAGCAGAGAAAGGAAACGATGATACGTCTGGACCTTTGAGTGACTAAACAAGTTCAGAGCCCAAGTGTTTGTGGTTCATTTGAGAGGTTACCAGTGGGAGATGAGGACCAGCAAGAGCTTTCAGGGCTGGCACCTTTAGTGTAGGAGCAATCCCTGGACGTTCGCAGTTTCGGTGTTGAATTTTGCCAGATTGAGCAGGAGAGGGAGTGTACGTTGGAAATTTTAGTAGGCTAAACAAGTTCAGAGCCCAAGTGTTTGTGGTTTGTTTTAGAGGTTCCCAGTGGGAGATGAGGACCAGCAAGAGCTTTCAGGGCTGGCACCTTTAGTGTAGGAGCAATGGCTGGACGTTCGCAATTCCGGTGTTGAGCTCTGGCCAGATTGAGCAGGCGAGGGAGTGTACGTTGGAAGTTTTAGTAGGCTAAACAAGTTCAGAGCTCAAGTGTTTGTGGTTCGTTTGAGAGGTTACCAGTGGGAGATGAGGACCAGCAAGAGCTTTCAGGGCTGGCACCTTTAGTGTAGGAGCAATGGCTGGACGTTCGCAATTTCGGTGTTCAGCTCTGGCCAGATTGAGCAGGCGAGGGAGTGTACGTTGGAAGTTTTAGTAGGCTAAACAAGTTCCGAGCCCAAGTGTTTGTGGTTCGTTTGAGAGGTTACCAGTGGGAGATGAGGACCAGCAAGAGCTTTCAGGGCTGGCACCTTTAGTGTAGGAGCAATCGCTGGACGTTCGCAATTTCGGTGTTGAATTTTGGCCAGATTGAGCAGGAGAGGCTGTGTACGTTGGAAGTTTTAGTAGGCTAAACAAGTTCCGAGCCCAAGTGTTTGTGGTTCGTTTGAGAGGTTACCAGTGGGAGATGAGGAATCAGCAAGAGCTTTCAGGGGTGGCACCTTTAGTGTAGGAGCAATCGCTGGACGTTCTCAGTTTCGGTGTTGAGCACTGACGTCCAGCAGCGAAAGGAAACGATGATACGTCTGGACCTTTGAGTGACTAAACAAGTTCAGAGCCCAAGTGTTTGTGGTTCGTTTGAGAGGTTCCCAGTGGGAGATGAGGACCAGCAAGAGCTTTCAGGGCTGGCACCTTTAGTGTAGGAGCAATCCCTGGACGTTCGCAATTTCGGTGTTCAGCTCTGGCCAGATTGAGCAGGCGAGGGAGTGTACGTTGGAAGTTTTAGTAGGCTAAACAAGTTCCGAGCCCAAGTGTTTGTGGTTCGTTTGAGAGGTTACCAGTGGGAGATGAGGACCAGCAAGAGCTTTCAGGGCTGGCACCTTTAGTGTAGGAGCAATCCCTGGACGTTCGCAATTTCCGTGTTGAATTTTGGCCAGATTGAGCAGGAGAGGGAGTGTACGTTGGAAGTTTTAGTAGGCTAAACAAGTTCAGAGCCCAAGTGTTTGTGGTTCGTTTGAGAGGTTACCAGTGGGAGATGAGGACCAGCAAGAGCTTTCAGGGCTGGCACCTTTAGTGTAGGAGCAATCGCTGGACGTTCGCAATTTCGGTGTTGAATTTTGGCCAGATTGAGCAGGCGAGGAGTGTACGTTGGAAGTTTTAGTAGGCTAAACAAGTTCCGAGCCCAAGTGTTTGTGGTTCGTTTGAGAGGTTACCAGTGGGAGATGAGGACCAGCAAGAGCTTTCAGGGCCGGCACCTTTAGTGTAGGAGCAATCCCTGGACGTTCGCAATTTCGGTGTTGAATTTTGGCCAGATTGAGCAGGCGAGGGAGTGTACGTTGGAAGTTTTAGTAGGCTAAACAAGTTCAGAGCCCAAGTGTTTGTGGTTTGTTTGAGAGGTTACCAGTGGGAGATGAGGACCAGCAAGAGCTTTCAGGGCTGGCACCTTTAGTGGAGGAGCAATGGCTGGACGTTCGCAATTTCGGTGTTGAGCTCTGGCCAGATTGAGCAGGAGAGGCTGTGTACGTTGGAAGTTTTAGTAGGCTAAACAAGTTCCGAGCCCAAGTGTTTGTGGTTCGTTTGAGAGGTTACCAGTGGGAGATGAGGACCAGCAAGAGCTTTCAGGGCTGGCACCTTTAGTGTAGGAGCAATCGCTGGACGTTCGCAATTTCGGTGTTGAATTTTGGCCAGATTGAGCAGGAGAGGCTGTGTACGTTGGAAGTTTTAGTAGGCTAAACAAGTTCAGAGCCCAAGTGTTTGTGGTTCGTTTGAGAGGTTACCAGTGGGAGATGAGGACCAGGAAGAGCTTTCAGGGCTGGCACCTTTAGTGGAGGAGCAATCCCTGGACGTTCGCAATTTCGGTGTTGAGCTCTGGCCAGATTGAGCAGGAGAGGCTGTGTACGTTGGAAGTTTTAGTAGGCTAAACAAGTTCCGAGCCCAAGTGTTTGTGGTTCGTTTGAGAGGTTACCAGTGGGAGATGAGGACCAGCAAGAGCTTTCAGGGCTGGCACCTTTAGTGTAGGAGCAATCGCTGGACGTTCGCAATTTCGGTGTTGAATTTTGGCCAGATTGAGCAGGAGAGGCTGTGTACGTTGGAAGTTTTAGTAGGCTAAACAAGTTCCGAGCCCAAGTGTTTGTGGTTCGTTTGAGAGGTTACCAGTGGGAGATGAGGATCAGCAAGAGCTTTCAGGGGTGGCACCTTTAGTGTAGGAGCAATCGCTGGACGTTCTCAGTTTCGGTGTTGAGCACTGACGTCCAGCAGCGAAAGGAAACGATGATACGTCTGGACCTTTGAGTGACTAAACAAGTTCAGAGCCCAAGTGTTTGTGGTTCGTTTGAGAGGTTACCAGTGGGAGATGAGGACCAGCAAGAGCTTTCAGGGCCGGCACCTTTAGTGTAGGAGCAATCGCTGGACGTTCGCAATTTCGGTGTTCAGCTCTGGCCAGATTGAGCAGGAGAGGGAGTGTACGTTGGAAGTTTTAGTAGGCTAAACAAGTTCCGAGCCCAAGTGTTTGTGGTTCGTTTGAGAGGTTACCAGTGGGAGATGAGGACCAGCAAGAGCTTTCAGGGCTGGCACCTTTAGTGTAGGAGCAATCCCTGGACGTTCGCAATTTCCGTGTTGAATTTTGGCCAGATTGAGCAGGCGAGGGAGTGTACGTTGGAAGTTTTAGTAGGCTAAACAAGTTCAGAGCCCAAGTGTTTGTGGTTCGTTTGAGAGGTTACCAGTGGGAGATGAGGACCAGCAGGAGCTTTCAGGGCTGGCACCTTTAGTGTAGGAGCAATCGCTGGACGTTCGCAATTTCGGTGTTGAATTTTGGCCAGATTGAGCAGGCGAGGGAGTGTACGTTGGAAGTTTTAGTAGGCTAAACAAGTTCAGAGCCCAAGTGTTTGTGGTTCGTTTGAGAGGTTACCAGTGGGAGATGAGGACCAGCAAGAGCTTTCAGGGCTGGCACCTTTAGTGTAGGAGCAATCGCTGGACGTTCGCAATTTCGGTGTTGAATTTTGGCCACATTGAGCAGGCGAGGGAGTGTACGTTGGAAGTTTTAGTAGGCTAAACAAGTTCCGAGCCCAAGTGTTTGTGGTTCATTTGAGAGGTTACCAGTGGGAGATGAGGATCAGCAAGAGCTTTCAGGGGTGGCACCTTTACTGTAGGAGCAATCGCTGGACGTTCACAGTTTCGGTGTTGAGCACTGACATCCAGCAGAGAAAGGAAACGATGATACGTCTGGACCTTTGAGTGACTAAACAAGTTCAGAGGCCAAGTGTTTGTGGTTCGTTTGAGAGGTTACCAGTGGGAGATGAGGACCAGCAAGAGCTTTCAGGGCTGGCACCTTTAGTGTAGGAGCAATCGCTGGACGTTCGCAATTTCGGTGTTGAATTTTGGCCAGATTGAGCAGGAGAGGCTGTGTACGTTGGAAGTTTTAGTAGGCTAAACAAGTTCAGAGCCCAAGTGTTTGTGGTTCTTTTGAGAGGTTACCAGTGGGAGATGAGGACCAGCAAGAGCTTTCAGGGCTGGCACCTTTAGTGTAGGAGCAATGGCTGGACGTTCGCAATTTCGGTGTTGAATTTTGGCCAGATTGAGCAGGAGAGGCTGTGTACGTTGGAAGTTTTAGTAGGCTAAACAAGTTCCGAGCCCAAGTGTTTGTGGTTCGTTTGAGAGGTTACCAGTGGGAGATGAGGACCAGCAGGAGCTTTCAGGGCTGGCACCTTTAGTGTAGGAGCAATCCCTGGACGTTCGCAATTTCGGTATTGAATTTTGGTCAGATTGAGCAGGAGAGGGAGTGTACGTTGGAAGTTTTAGTAGGCTAAACAAGTTCAGAGCCCAAGTGTTTGTGGTTCGTTTGAGAGGTTCCCAGTGGGAGATGAGGACCAGCAAGAGCTTTCAGGGCTGGCACCTTTAGTGTAGGAGCAATCGCTGGACGTTCGCAATTTCGGTGTTGAATTTTGGCCAGATTTAGCAGGAGACTCTGTGTACGTTGGAAGTTTTAGTAGGCTAAACAAGTTCAGAGCCCAAGTGTTTGTGGTTCGTTTGAGAGGTTACCAGTGGGAGATGAGGACCAGCAAGAGCTTTCAGGGCTGGCACCTTTAGTGTAGGAGCAATCCCTGGACGTTCGCAATTTCGGTGTTGAATTTTGGCCAGATTGAGCAGGCGAGGGAGTGTACGTTGAAAGTTTTAGTAGGCTAAACAAGTTCCGAGCCCAAGTGTTTGTGGTTCGTTTGAGAGGTTACCAGTGGGAGATGAGGACCAGCAAGAGCTTTCAGGGCTAGCACCTTTAGTGTAAGAGCAATGGCTGGACGTTCGCAATTCCGGTGTTGAGCTCTGGCCAGATTGAGCAGGAGAGGCTGTGTACGTTGGAAGTTTTAGTAGGCTAAACAAGTTCAGAGCTCAAGTGTTTGTGGTTCGTTTGAGAGGTTACCAGTGGGAGATGAGGATCAGCAAGAACTTTCAGGGCTGGCACCTTTAGTGTAGGAGCAATCGCTGGACGTTCGCAATTTCTGTGTTCACCTCTGGCCAGATTGAGCAGGCGAGGGAGTGTACGTTGGAAGTTTTAGTAGGCTAAACAAGTTCCGAGCCCAAGTGTTTGTGGTTCGTTTGAGAGGTTACCAGTGGGAGATGAGGACCAGCAAGAGCTTTCAGGGCTGGCACCTTTAGTGTAGGAGCAATGGCTGGACGTTTGTAATTTCGGTGTTCAGCTCTGGCCAGATTGAGCAGGAGAGGGAGTGTACGTTGGAAGTTTTAGTAGGCTAAACAAGTTCAGATCTCAAGTGTTTGTGGTTCGATTGAGAGGTTACCAGTGGGAGATGAGGACCAGCAAGAGCTTTCAGGGCTGGCACCTTTATTGTAGGAGCAATCGCTGGACGTTCGCAATTTCTGTGTTCACCTCTGGCCAGATTGAGCAGGAGAGGGAGTGTACGTTGGAAGTTTTAGTAGGCTAAACAAGTTCAGAGCCCAAGTGTTTGTGGTTCGTTTGAGAGGTTACCAGTGGGAGATGAGGACCAGCAAGAGCTTTCAGGGCTGGCACCTTTAGTGTAGGAGCAATCGCTGGACGTTCGCAATTTCGGTGTTGAATTTTGGCCAGATTGAGCAGGCGAGGGAGTGTACGTTGGAAGTTTTAGTAGGCTAAACAAGTTCAGAGCCCAAGTGTTTGTGGTTCGTTTGAGAGGTTACCAGTGGGAGATGAGGACCAGCAAGAGCTTTCAGGGGTGGCACCTTTAGTGTAGGAGCAATCGCTGGACGTTCTCAGTTTCGGTGTTGAGCACTGACGTCCAGCAGCGAAAGGAAACGATGATATGTCTGGACCTTTGAGTGACTAAACAAGTTCAGAGCCCAAGTGTTTGTGGTTCGTTTGAGAGGTTACCAGTGGGAGATGAGGACCAGCAAGAGCTTTCAGGGCTGGCACCTTTAGTGTAGGAGCAATCGCTGGACGTTCGCAATTTCGGTGTTCAGCTCTGGCCAGATTGAGCAGGAGAGGGAGTGTACGTTGGAAGTTTTAGTAGGCTAAACAAGTTCAGAGCCCAAGTGTTTGTGGTTCGTTTGAGAGGTTACCAGTGGGAGATGAGGACCAGCAAGAGCTTTCAGGGGTGGCACCTTTAGTGGAGGAGCAATCGCTGGACGTTCGCAATTTCGGTGTTGAACTTTGGCCAGAATGAGCAGGAGAGGCTGTGTACGTTGGAAGTTTTAGTAGGCTAAACAAGTTCTGAGCCCAAGTGTTTGTGGTTCGTTTGAGAGGTTACCAGTGGGAGATGAGGACCAGCAAGAGCTTTCAGGGCTGGCACCTTTAGTGTAGGAGCAATCGCTGGACGTTCGCAATTTCGGTGTTGAATTTTGGCCAGATTGAGCAGGCGAGGGAGTGTACGTTGGAAGTTTTAGTAGGCTAAACAAGTTCAGAGCCCAAGTGTTTGTGGTTCATTTGAGAGGTTATCAGTGGGAGATGAGGATCAGCAAGAGCTTTCAGGGGTGGCACCTTTAGTGTAGGAGCAATCGCTGGACGTTCGCAGTTTCGGTGTTGAGCACTGACATCCAGCAGAGAAAGGAAACGATGATACGTCTGGACCTTTGAGTGACTAAACAAGTTCAGAGCCCAAGTGTTTGTGGTTCGTTTGAGGGGTTACCAGTGGGAGATGAGGACCAGCAAGAGCTTTCAGGGCTGGCACCTTTAGTGTAGGAGCAATCGCTGGACCTTCGCAATTTCGGTGTTGAATTTTGGCCAGATTGAGCAGGAGAGGCTGTGTACGTTGGAAGTTTTAGTAGGCTAAACAAGTTCAGAGCCCAAGTGTTTGTGGTTCGTTTGAGAGGTTACCAGTGGGAGATGAGGACCAGCAAGAGCTTTCAGGGCCGGCACCTTTAGTGTAGGAGCAATCCCTGGACGTTCGCAATTTCGGTGTTGAATTTTGGCCAGATTGAGCAGGCGAGGGAGTGTACGTTGGAAGTTTTAGTAGGCTAAACAAGTTCCGAGCCCAAGTGTTTGTGGTTCGTTTGAGAGGTTACCAGTGGGAGATGAGGACCAGCAAGAGCTTTCAGGGCTGGCACCTTTAGTGTAGGAGCAATCGCTGGACCTTCGCAATTTCGGTGTTGAATTTTGGCCAGATTGAGCAGGCGAGGGAGTGTACGTTGGAAGTTTTAGTAGGCTAAACAAGTTCCGAGCCCAAGTGTTTGTGGTTCGTTTGAGAGGTTACCAGTGGGAGATGAGGACCAGCAAGAGCTTTCAGGGCTGGCACCTTTAGTGTAGGAGCAATCCCTGGACGTTCGCAATTTCGGTGTTGAATTTTGGTCAGATTGAGCAGGAGAGGGAGTGTACGTTGGAAGTTTTGGTAGGCTAAACAAGTTCAGAGCCCAAGTGTTTGTGGTTCGTTTGAGAGGTTACCAGTGGGAGATGAGGACCAGCAAGAGCTTTCAGGGCTGGCACCTTTAGTGTAGGAGCAATCCCTGGACGTTCGCAATTTCGGTGTTTTATTTTGGCCAGATTGAGCAGGCGAGGCTGTGTACGTTGGAAGTTTTAGTAGGCTAAACAAGTTCCGAGCCCAAGTGTTTGTGGTTCGTTTGAGAGGTTATCAGTGGGAGATGAGGACCAGCAAGAGCTTTCAGGGCTGGCACCTTTAGTGTAGGAGCAATCGCTGGACGTTCGCTATATCGGTGTTGAATTTTGGCCAGATTGAGCAGGCGAGGGAGTGTACGTTGGAAGTTTTAGT
Source organism: Gavia stellata (assembly GCF_030936135.1). NCBI lineage: Eukaryota > Metazoa > Chordata > Aves > Gaviiformes > Gaviidae > Gavia > Gavia stellata. The sequence continues at coordinate 35,725 of NW_026777207.1, read as the reverse complement.
AGGCTAAACAAGTTCAGAGCCCAAGTGTTTGTGGTTCGTTTGAGAGGTTACCAGTGGGAGATGAGGACCAGCAAGAGCTTTCAGGGCTGGCACCTTTAGTGTAGGAGCAATCCCTGGATGTTCGCAATTTCGGTGTTCAGCTCTGGCCAGATTGAGCACGAGAGGCTGTGTACGTTGGAAGTTTTAGTAGGCTAAACAAGTTCAGAGCGCAAGTGTTTGTGGTTCGTTTGAGAGGTTACCAGTGGGAGATGAGGACCAGCAAGAGCTTTCAGGGCTGGCACCTTTAGTGTAGGAGCAATCGCTGGACGTTCGCAATTTCGGTGTTGAATTTTGGCCAGATTGAGCAGGAGAGGCTGTGTACGTTGGAAGTTTTAGTAGGCTAAACAAGTTCCGAGCCCAAGTGTTTGTGGTTCGTTTGAGAGGTTACCAGTGGGAGATGAGGATCAGCAAGAGCTTTCAGGGCTGGCACCTTTAGTGTAGGAGCAATCGCTGGACGTTCGCAGTTTCGGTGTTGAGCACCGACGTCCAGCAGCGAAAGGAAACGATGATACGTCTGGACCTTTGAGTGACTAAAGAAGTTCAGAGCCCAAGTGTTTGTGGTTCGTTTGAGAGGTTCCCAGTGGGAGATGAGGACCAGCAAGAGCTTTCAGGGCTGGCACCTTTAGTGTAGGAGCAATCCCTGGACGTTCGCAATTTCGGTGTTCAGCTCTGGCCAGATTGAGCAGGAGAGGGAGTGTACGTTGGAAGTTTTAGTAGGCTAAACAAGTTCCGAGCCCAAGTGTTTGTGGTTCGTTTGAGAGGTTACCAGTGGGAGATGAGGACCAGCAAGAGCTTTCAGGGCTGGCACCTTTAGTGTAGGAGCAATCCCTGGACGTTCGCAATTTCGGTGTTGAACTTTGGCCAGAATGAGCAGGAGAGGCTGTGTACGTTGGAAGTTTTAGTAGGCTAAACAAGTTCAGAGCCCAAGTGTTTGTGGTTCGTTTGAGAGGTTACCAGTGGGAGATGAGGACCAGCAAGAGCTTTCAGGGCTGGCACCTTTAGTGTAGGAGCAATCGCTGGACGTTCGCAATTTCGGTGTTCAGCTCTGGCCAGATTGAGCAGGAGAGGGAGTGTACGTTGGAAGTTTTAGTAGGCTAAACAAGTTCAGAGCTCAAGTGTTTGTGGTTCGTTTGAGAGGTTACCAGTGGGAGATGAGGACCAGCAAGAGCTTTCAGGGCTGGCACCTTTAGTGTAGGAGCAATCGCTGGACGTTCGCAATTTCGGTGTTGAACTTTGGCCAGAATGAGCAGGAGAGGCTGTGTACGTTGGAAGTTTTAGTAGGCTAAACAAGTTCCGAGCCCAAGTGTTTGTGGTTCGTTTGAGAGGTTACCAGTGGGAGATGAGGACCAGCAAGAGCTTTCAGGGCTGGCACCTTTAGTGTAGGAGCAATCCCTGGACGTTCGCAATTTCCGTGTTGAATTTTGGCCAGATTGAGCAGGCGAGGGAGTGTACGTTGGAAGTTTTAGTAGGCTAAACAAGTTCAGAGCCCAAGTGTTTGTGGTTCGTTTGAGAGGTTACCAGTGGGAGATGAGGACCAGCAAGAGCTTTCAGGGCTGGCACCTTTAGTGTAGGAGCAATGGCTGGACGTTCGCAATTTCGGTGTTCAGCTCTGGCCAGATTGAGCAGGCGAGGGAGTGTACGTTGGAAGTTTTAGTAGGCTAAACAAGTTCCGAGCCCAAGTGTTTGTGGTTCGTTTGAGAGGTTACCAGTGGGAGATGAGGACCAGCAAGAGCTTTCAGGGCTGGCACCTTTAGTGTAGGAGGAATCGCTGGACGTTCGCAATTTCGGTGTTGAATTTTGGCCAGATTGAGCAGGAGAGGCTGTGTACGTTGGAAGTTTTAGTAGGCTAAACAAGTTCCGAGCCCAAGTGTTTGTGGTTCGTTTGAGAGGTTACCAGTGGGAGATGAGGACCAGCAAGAGATTTCAGGGCTGGCACCTTTAGTGTAGGAGCAATCGCTGGACGTTCGCAGTTTCGGTGTTGAGCTCTGGCCAGATTGAGCAGGAGAGGGAGTGTACGTTGGAAGTTTTAGAAGGCTAAACAAGTTCCGAGCCCAAGTGTTTGTGGTTCGTTTGAGAGGTTCCCAGTGGGAGATGAGGACCAGCAAGAGCTTTCAGGGCTGGCACCTTTAGTGTAGGAGCAATCCCTGGACGTTCGCAATTTCCGTGTTGAATTTTGGCCAGATTGAGCAGGCGAGGGAGTGTACGTTGGAAGTTTTAGTAGGCTAAACAAGTTCCGAGCCAAGTGTTTGTGGTTCGTTTGAGAGGTTACCAGTGGGAGATGAGGACCAGCAAGAGCTTTCAGGGCTGGCACCTTTAGTGTAGGAGCAATCGCTGGACGTTCGCAATTTCGGTGTTGAGCACTGACATCCAGCAGAGAAAGGAAACGATGATACGTCTGGACCTTTGAGTGACTAAACAAGTTCAGAGCCCAAGTGTTTGTGGTTCATTTGAGAGGTTACCAGTGGGAGATGAGGACCAGCAAGAGCTTTCAGGGCTGGCACCTTTAGTGTAGGAGCAATGGCTGGACGTTCGCAATTTCGGTGTTCAGCTCTGGCCAGATTGAGCAGGCGAGGGAGTGTACGTTGGAAGTTTTAGTAGGCTAAACAAGTTCCGAGCCCAAGTGTTTGTGGTTCGTTTGAGAGGTTACCAGTGGGAGATGAGGACCAGCAAGAGCTTTCAGGGCTGGCACCTTTAGTGTAGGAGCAATCGCTGGACGTTCGCAATTTCGGTGTTGAATTTTGGCCAGATTGAGCAGGCGAGGGAGTGTACGTTGGAAGTTTTAGTAGGCTAAACAAGTTCCGAGCCCAAGTGTTTGTGGTTCATTTGAGAGGTTATCAGTGGGAGATGAGGACCAGCAAGAGCTTTCAGGGGTGGCACCTTTACTGTAGGAGCAATCGCTGGACGTTCGCAGTTTCGGTGTTGAGCACTGACATCCAGCAGAGAAAGGAAACGATGATACGTCTGGACCTTTGAGTGACTAAACAAGTTCAGAGCCCAAGTGTTTGTGGTTCGTTTGAGAGGTTACCAGTGGGAGATGAGGACCAGCAAGAGCTTTCAGGGCTGGCACCTTTAGTGTAGGAGCAATGGCTGGACGTTCGCAATTTCGGTGTTCAGCTCTGGCCAGATTGAGGAGGCGAGGGAGTGTACGTTGGAAGTTTTAGTAGGCTAAACAAGTTCCGAGCCCAAGTGTTTGTGGTTCGTTTGAGAGGTTACCAGTGGGAGATGAGGACCAGCAAGAGCTTTCAGGGCTGGCACCTTTAGTGTAGGAGCAATCCCTGGACGTTCGCAATTTCGGTGTTGAATTTTGGCCAGATTGAGCAGGAGAGGCTGTGTACGTTGGAAGTTTTAGTAGGCTAAACAAGTTCCGAGCCCAAGTGTTTGTGGTTCGTTTGAGAGGTTACCAGTGGGAGATGAGGACCAGCAAGAGCTTTCAGGGCTGGCACCTTTAGTGTAGGAGCAATGGCTGGACGTTCGCAATTCCGGTGTTGAGCTCTGGCCAGATTGAGCAGGCGAGGGAGTGTACGTTGGAAGTTTTAGTAGGCTAAACAAGTTCAGAGCCCAAGTGTTTGTGGTTCGTTTGAGAGGTTACCAGTGGGAGATGAGGACCAGCAAGAGCTTTCAGGGCTGGCACCTTTAGTGTAGGAGCAATCGCTGGACCTTCGCAATTTCGGTGTTGAATTTTGGCCAGATTGAGCAGGAGAGGGAGTGTACGTTGGAAGTTTTAGTAGGCTAAACAAGTTCAGAGCCCAAGTGTTTGTGGTTCATTTGAGAGGTTACCAGTGGGAGATGAGGACCAGCAAGAGCTTTCAGGGCTGGCACCTTTAGTGTAGGAGCAATCCCTGGACGTTCGCAGTTTCCGTGTTGAGCTCTGACGTGCAGCAGCGAAAGGATGCGATGATACGTCTGGACCTTTGAGTGTCTAAACAAGTTCAGAGGCCAAGTGTTTGTGGTTCGTTTGAGAGGTTACCAGTGGGAGATGAGGACCAGCAAGAGCTTTCAGGGCTGGCACCTTTAGTGTAGGAGCAATCCCTGGACGTTTGCAATTTCGGTGTTGAATTTTGGCCAGATTGAGCAGGAGAGGGAGTGTACGTTGGAAGTTTTGGTAGGCTAAACAAGTTCAGAGCCCAAGTGTTTGTGGTTCGTTTGACAGGTTACCAGTGGGAGATGAGGACCAGCAAGAGCTTTCAGGGCTGGCACCTTTAGTGTAGGAGCAATCGCTGGACGTTCGCAATTTCGGTGTTTTATTTTGGCCAGATTGAGCAGGCGAGGCTGTGTACGTTGGAAGTTTTAGTAGGCTAAACAAGTTCAGAGGCCAAGTGTTTGTGGTTCGTTTGAGAGGTTACCAGTGGGAGATGAGGACCAGCAAGAGCTTTCAGGGCTGGCACCTTTAGTGTAGGAGCAATGGCTGGACGTTCGCAATTTCGGTGTTGAGCTCTGGCCAGATTGAGCAGGAGAGGGAGTGTACGTTGGAAGTTTTAGTAGGCTAAACAAGTTCCGAGCCCAAGTGTTTGTGGTTCGTTTGAGAGGTTACCAGTGGGAGATGAGGACCAGCAAGAGCTTTCAGGGCTGGCACCTTTAGTGTAGGAGCAATCGCTGGACGTTCGCAGTTTCGGTGTTGAGCACTGACATCCAGCAGAGAAAGGAAACTATGATACGTCTGGACCTTTGAGTGACTAAACAAGTTCAGAGCCCAAGTGTTTGTGGTTCGTTTGAGAGGTTAACCAGTGGGAGATGAGGACCAGCAAGAGCTTTCAGGGCTGGCACCTTTAGTGTAGGAGCAATCCCTGGACGTTCGCAATTTCGGTGTTCAGCTCTGGCCAGATTGAGCAGGCGAGGGAGTGTACGTTGGAAGTTTTAGTAGGCTAAACAAGTTCCGAGCCCAAGTGTTTGTGGTTCGTTTGAGAGGTTACCAGTGGGAGATGAGGACCAGCAAGAGCTTTCAGGGCTGGCACCTTTAGTGTAGGAGCAATCGCTGGACGTTCGCAATTTCGGTGTTGAACTTTGGCCAGAATGAGCAGGAGAGGCTGTGTACGTTGGAAGTTTTAGTAGGCTAAACAAGTTCAGAGCCCAAGTGTTTGTGGTTCGTTTGAGAGGTTACCAGTGGGAGATGAGGACCAGCAAGAGCTTTCAGGGCTGGCACCTTTAGTGTAGGAGCAATCGCTGGACGTTCGCAATTTCGGTGTTCAGCTCTGGCCAGATTGAGCAGGAGAGGGAGTGTACGTTGGAAGTTTTAGTAGGCTAAACAAGTTCAGAGCTCAAGTGTTTGTGGTTCGTTTGAGAGGTTACCAGTGGGAGATGAGGACCAGCAAGAGCTTTCAGGGCTGGCACCTTTAGTGTAGGAGCAATCGCTGGACGTTCGCAATTTCGGTGTTGAACTTTGGCCAGAATGAGCAGGAGAGGCTGTGTACGTTGGAAGTTTTAGTAGGCTAAACAAGTTCCGAGCCCAAGTGTTTGTGGTTCGTTTGAGAGGTTACCAGTGGGAGATGAGGACCAGCAAGAGCTTTCAGGGCTGGCACCTTTAGTGTAGGAGCAATCCCTGGACGTTCGCAATTTCCGTGTTGAATTTTGGCCAGATTGAGCAGGCGAGGGAGTGTACGTTGGAAGTTTTAGTAGGCTAAACAAGTTCAGAGCCCAAGTGTTTGTGGTTCGTTTGAGAGGTTACCAGTGGGAGATGAGGACCAGCAAGAGCTTTCAGGGCTGGCACCTTTAGTGTAGGAGCAATGGCTGGACGTTCGCAATTTCGGTGTTCAGCTCTGGCCAGATTGAGCAGGCGAGGGAGTGTACGTTGGAAGTTTTAGTAGGCTAAACAAGTTCCGAGCCCAAGTGTTTGTGGTTCGTTTGAGAGGTTACCAGTGGGAGATGAGGACCAGCAAGAGCTTTCAGGGCTGGCACCTTTAGTGTAGGAGGAATCGCTGGACGTTCGCAATTTCGGTGTTGAATTTTGGCCAGATTGAGCAGGAGAGGCTGTGTACGTTGGAAGTTTTAGTAGGCTAAACAAGTTCCGAGCCCAAGTGTTTGTGGTTCGTTTGAGAGGTTACCAGTGGGAGATGAGGACCAGCAAGAGATTTCAGGGCTGGCACCTTTAGTGTAGGAGCAATCGCTGGACGTTCGCAGTTTCGGTGTTGAGCTCTGGCCAGATTGAGCAGGAGAGGGAGTGTACGTTGGAAGTTTTAGAAGGCTAAACAAGTTCCGAGCCCAAGTGTTTGTGGTTCGTTTGAGAGGTTCCCAGTGGGAGATGAGGACCAGCAAGAGCTTTCAGGGCTGGCACCTTTAGTGTAGGAGCAATCCCTGGACGTTCGCAATTTCCGTGTTGAATTTTGGCCAGATTGAGCAGGCGAGGGAGTGTACGTTGGAAGTTTTAGTAGGCTAAACAAGTTCCGAGCCCAAGTGTTTGTGGTTCGTTTGAGAGGTTACCAGTGGGAGATGAGGACCAGCAAGAGCTTTCAGGGCTGGCACCTTTAGTGTAGGAGCAATCGCTGGACGTTCGCAATTTCGGTGTTGAGCACTGACATCCAGCAGAGAAAGGAAACGATGATACGTCTGGACCTTTGAGTGACTAAACAAGTTCAGAGCCCAAGTGTTTGTGGTTCATTTGAGAGGTTACCAGTGGGAGATGAGGACCAGCAAGAGCTTTCAGGGCTGGCACCTTTAGTGTAGGAGCAATGGCTGGACGTTCGCAATTTCGGTGTTCAGCTCTGGCCAGATTGAGCAGGCGAGGGAGTGTACGTTGGAAGTTTTAGTAGGCTAAACAAGTTCCGAGCCCAAGTGTTTGTGGTTCGTTTGAGAGGTTACCAGTGGGAGATGAGGACCAGCAAGAGCTTTCAGGGCTGGCACCTTTAGTGTAGGAGCAATCGCTGGACGTTCGCAATTTCGGTGTTGAATTTTGGCCAGATTGAGCAGGCGAGGGAGTGTACGTTGGAAGTTTTAGTAGGCTAAACAAGTTCCGAGCCCAAGTGTTTGTGGTTCATTTGAGAGGTTATCAGTGGGAGATGAGGACCAGCAAGAGCTTTCAGGGGTGGCACCTTTACTGTAGGAGCAATCGCTGGACGTTCGCAGTTTCGGTGTTGAGCACTGACATCCAGCAGAGAAAGGAAACGATGATACGTCTGGACCTTTGAGTGACTAAACAAGTTCAGAGGCCAAGTGTTTGTGGTTCGTTTGAGAGGTTACCAGTGGGAGATGAGGACCAGCAAGAGCTTTCAGGGCTGGCACCTTTAGTGTAGGAGCAATCCCTGGACGTTTGCAATTTCGGTGTTGAATTTTGGCCAGATTGAGCAGGAGAGGGAGTGTACGTTGGAAGTTTTGGTAGGCTAAACAAGTTCAGAGCCCAAGTGTTTGTGGTTCGTTTGACAGGTTACCAGTGGGAGATGAGGACCAGCAAGAGCTTTCAGGGCTGGCACCTTTAGTGTAGGAGCAATCGCTGGACGTTCGCAATTTCGGTGTTTTATTTTGGCCAGATTGAGCAGGCGAGGCTGTGTACGTTGGAAGTTTTAGTAGGCTAAACAAGTTCCGAGCCCAAGTGTTTGTGGTTCGTTTGAGAGGTTACCAGTGGGAGATGAGGACCAGCAAGAGCTTTCAGGGCTGGCACCTTTAGTGTAGGAGCAATGGCTGGACGTTCGCAATTTCGGTGTTGAGCTCTGGCCAGATTGAGCAGGAGAGGGAGTGTACGTTGGAAGTTTTAGTAGGCTAAACAAGTTCCGAGCCCAAGTGTTTGTGGTTCGTTTGAGAGGTTACCAGTGGGAGATGAGGACCAGCAAGAGCTTTCAGGGCTGGCACCTTTAGTGTAGGAGCAATCGCTGGACGTTCGCAGTTTCGGTGTTGAGCACTGACATCCAGCAGAGAAAGGAAACTATGATACGTCTGGACCTTTGAGTGACTAAACAAGTTCAGAGCCCAAGTGTTTGTGGTTCGTTTGAGAGGTTAACCAGTGGGAGATGAGGACCAGCAAGAGCTTTCAGGGCTGGCACCTTTAGTGTAGGAGCAATCCCTGGACGTTCGCAATTTCGGTGTTCAGCTCTGGCCAGATTGAGCAGGCGAGGGAGTGTACGTTGGAAGTTTTAGTAGGCTAAACAAGTTCCGAGCCCAAGTGTTTGTGGTTCGTTTGAGAGGTTACCAGTGGGAGATGAGGACCAGCAAGAGCTTTCAGGGCTGGCACCTTTAGTGTAGGAGCAATCGCTGGACGTTCGCAATTTCGGTGTTGAACTTTGGCCAGAATGAGCAGGAGAGGCTGTGTACGTTGGAAGTTTTAGTAGGCTAAACAAGTTCAGAGCCCAAGTGTTTGTGGTTCGTTTGAGAGGTTACCAGTGGGAGATGAGGACCAGCAAGAGCTTTCAGGGCTGGCACCTTTAGTGTAGGAGCAATCGCTGGACGTTCGCAATTTCGGTGTTCAGCTCTGGCCAGATTGAGCAGGAGAGGGAGTGTACGTTGGAAGTTTTAGTAGGCTAAACAAGTTCAGAGCTCAAGTGTTTGTGGTTCGTTTGAGAGGTTACCAGTGGGAGATGAGGACCAGCAAGAGCTTTCAGGGCTGGCACCTTTAGTGTAGGAGCAATCGCTGGACGTTCGCAATTTCGGTGTTGAACTTTGGCCAGAATGAGCAGGAGAGGCTGTGTACGTTGGAAGTTTTAGTAGGCTAAACAAGTTCCGAGCCCAAGTGTTTGTGGTTCGTTTGAGAGGTTACCAGTGGGAGATGAGGACCAGCAAGAGCTTTCAGGGCTGGCACCTTTAGTGTAGGAGCAATCCCTGGACGTTCGCAATTTCCGTGTTGAATTTTGGCCAGATTGAGCAGGCGAGGGAGTGTACGTTGGAAGTTTTAGTAGGCTAAACAAGTTCAGAGCCCAAGTGTTTGTGGTTCGTTTGAGAGGTTACCAGTGGGAGATGAGGACCAGCAAGAGCTTTCAGGGCTGGCACCTTTAGTGTAGGAGCAATGGCTGGACGTTCGCAATTTCGGTGTTCAGCTCTGGCCAGATTGAGCAGGCGAGGGAGTGTACGTTGGAAGTTTTAGTAGGCTAAACAAGTTCCGAGCCCAAGTGTTTGTGGTTCGTTTGAGAGGTTACCAGTGGGAGATGAGGACCAGCAAGAGCTTTCAGGGCTGGCACCTTTAGTGTAGGAGGAATCGCTGGACGTTCGCAATTTCGGTGTTGAATTTTGGCCAGATTGAGCAGGAGAGGCTGTGTACGTTGGAAGTTTTAGTAGGCTAAACAAGTTCAGAGGCCAAGTGTTTGTGGTTCGTTTGAGAGGTTACCAGTGGGAGATGAGGACCAGCAAGAGATTTCAGGGCTGGCACCTTTAGTGTAGGAGCAATCGCTGGACGTTCGCAGTTTCGGTGTTGAGCTCTGGCCAGATTGAGCAGGAGAGGGAGTGTACGTTGGAAGTTTTAGAAGGCTAAACAAGTTCCGAGCCCAAGTGTTTGTGGTTCGTTTGAGAGGTTCCCAGTGGGAGATGAGGACCAGCAAGAGCTTTCAGGGCTGGCACCTTTAGTGTAGGAGCAATCCCTGGACGTTCGCAATTTCCGTGTTGAATTTTGGCCAGATTGAGCAGGCGAGGGAGTGTACGTTGGAAGTTTTAGTAGGCTAAACAAGTTCCGAGCCCAAGTGTTTGTGGTTCGTTTGAGAGGTTACCAGTGGGAGATGAGGACCAGCAAGAGCTTTCAGGGCTGGCACCTTTAGTGTAGGAGCAATCGCTGGACGTTCGCAATTTCGGTGTTGAGCACTGACATCCAGCAGAGAAAGGAAACGATGATACGTCTGGACCTTTGAGTGACTAAACAAGTTCAGAGCCCAAGTGTTTGTGGTTCATTTGAGAGGTTACCAGTGGGAGATGAGGACCAGCAAGAGCTTTCAGGGCTGGCACCTTTAGTGTAGGAGCAATGGCTGGACGTTCGCAATTTCGGTGTTCAGCTCTGGCCAGATTGAGCAGGCGAGGGAGTGTACGTTGGAAGTTTTAGTAGGCTAAACAAGTTCCGAGCCCAAGTGTTTGTGGTTCGTTTGAGAGGTTACCAGTGGGAGATGAGGACCAGCAAGAGCTTTCAGGGCTGGCACCTTTAGTGTAGGAGCAATCGCTGGACGTTCGCAATTTCGGTGTTGAATTTTGGCCAGATTGAGCAGGCGAGGGAGTGTACGTTGGAAGTTTTAGTAGGCTAAACAAGTTCCGAGCCCAAGTGTTTGTGGTTCATTTGAGAGGTTATCAGTGGGAGATGAGGACCAGCAAGAGCTTTCAGGGGTGGCACCTTTACTGTAGGAGCAATCGCTGGACGTTCGCAGTTTCGGTGTTGAGCACTGACATCCAGCAGAGAAAGGAAACGATGATACGTCTGGACCTTTGAGTGACTAAACAAGTTCAGAGCCCAAGTGTTTGTGGTTCGTTTGAGAGGTTACCAGTGGGAGATGAGGACCAGCAAGAGCTTTCAGGGCTGGCACCTTTAGTGTAGGAGCAATGGCTGGACGTTCGCAATTTCGGTGTTCAGCTCTGGCCAGATTGAGGAGGCGAGGGAGTGTACGTTGGAAGTTTTAGTAGGCTAAACAAGTTCCGAGCCCAAGTGTTTGTGGTTCGTTTGAGAGGTTACCAGTGGGAGATGAGGACCAGCAAGAGCTTTCAGGGCTGGCACCTTTAGTGTAGGAGCAATCCCTGGACGTTCGCAATTTCGGTGTTGAATTTTGGCCAGATTGAGCAGGAGAGGCTGTGTACGTTGGAAGTTTTAGTAGGCTAAACAAGTTCCGAGCCCAAGTGTTTGTGGTTCGTTTGAGAGGTTACCAGTGGGAGATGAGGACCAGCAAGAGCTTTCAGGGCTGGCACCTTTAGTGTAGGAGCAATGGCTGGACGTTCGCAATTCCGGTGTTGAGCTCTGGCCAGATTGAGCAGGCGAGGGAGTGTACGTTGGAAGTTTTAGTAGGCTAAACAAGTTCAGAGCCCAAGTGTTTGTGGTTCGTTTGAGAGGTTACCAGTGGGAGATGAGGACCAGCAAGAGCTTTCAGGGCTGGCACCTTTAGTGTAGGAGCAATCGCTGGACCTTCGCAATTTCGGTGTTGAATTTTGGCCAGATTGAGCAGGAGAGGGAGTGTACGTTGGAAGTTTTAGTAGGCTAAACAAGTTCAGAGCCCAAGTGTTTGTGGTTCATTTGAGAGGTTACCAGTGGGAGATGAGGACCAGCAAGAGCTTTCAGGGCTGGCACCTTTAGTGTAGGAGCAATCGCTGGACGTTCGCAGTTTCCGTGTTGAGCTCTGACGTGCAGCAGCGAAAGGATGCGATGATACGTCTGGACCTTTGAGTGTCTAAACAAGTTCAGAGCCCAAGTGTTTGTGGTTCGTTTGAGAGGTTACCAGTGGGAGATGAGGACCAGCAAGAGCTTTCAGGGCTGGCACCTTTAGTGTAGGAGCAATCCCTGGACGTTTGCAATTTCGGTGTTGAATTTTGGCCAGATTGAGCAGGAGAGGGAGTGTACGTTGGAAGTTTTGGTAGGCTAAACAAGTTCAGAGCCCAAGTGTTTGTGGTTCGTTTGACAGGTTACCAGTGGGAGATGAGGACCAGCAAGAGCTTTCAGGGCTGGCACCTTTAGTGTAGGAGCAATGGCTGGACGTTCGCAATTTCGGTGTTTTATTTTGGCCAGATTGAGCAGGCGAGGCTGTGTACGTTGGAAGTTTTAGTAGGCTAAACAAGTTCAGAGGCCAAGTGTTTGTGGTTCGTTTGAGAGGTTACCAGTGGGAGATGAGGACCAGCAAGAGCTTTCAGGGCTGGCACCTTTAGTGTAGGAGCAATGGCTGGACGTTCGCAATTTCGGTGTTCAGCTCTGGACAGATTGAGCAGGAGAGGGAGTGTACGTTGGAAGTTTTAGTAGGCTAAACAAGTTCCGAGCCCAAGTGTTTGTGGTTCGTTTGAGAGGTTACCAGTGGGAGATGAGGACCAGCAAGAGCTTTCAGGGCTGGCACCTTTAGTGTAGGAGCAATCGCTGGACGTTCGCAGTTTCGGTGTTGAGCACTGACATCCAGCAGAGAAAGGAAACTATGATACGTCTGGACCTTTGAGTGACTAAACAAGTTCAGAGCCCAAGTGTTTGTGGTTCGTTTGAGAGGTTAACCAGTGGGAGATGAGGACCAGCAAGAGCTTTCAGGGCTGGCACCTTTAGTGTAGGAGCAATCGCTGGACGTTCGGAATTTCGGTGTTCAGCTCTGGCCAGATTGAGCAGGCGAGGGAGTGTACGTTGGAAGTTTTAGTAGGCTAAACAAGTTCCGAGCCCAAGTGTTTGTGGTTCGTTTGAGAGGTTAACAGTGGGAGATGAGGACCAGCAAGAGCTTTCAGGGCTGGCACCTTTAGTGTAGGAGCAATCGCTGGACGTTCGCAATTTCGGTGTTTAATTTTGGCCCGATTGAGCAGGAGAGGCTGTGTACGTTGGAAGTTTTAGTAGGCTAAACAAGTTCAGAGCCCAAGTGTTTGTGGTTCGTTTGAGAGGTTACCAGTGGGAGATGAGGACCAGCAAGAGCTTTCAGGGCCGGCACCTTTAGTGTAGGAGCAATCCCTGGACGTTCGCAATTTCGGTGTTGAATTTTGGCCAGATTGAGCAGGCGAGGGAGTGTACGTTGGAAGTTTTAGTAGGCTAAACAAGTTCCGAGCCCAAGTGTTTGTGGTTCGTTTGAGAGGTTACCAGTGGGAGATGAGGACCAGCAAGAGCTTTCAGGGCTGGCACCTTTAGTGTAGGAGCAATCCCTGGACGTTCGCAGTTTCGGTGTTGAGCTCTGACGTGCAGCAGCGAAAGGATGCGATGATACGTCTGGACCTTTGAGTGTCTAAACAAGTTCCGAGCCCAAGTGTTTGTGGTTCGTTTGAGAGGTTACCAGTGGGAGATGAGGACCAGGAAGAGCTTTCAGGGCTGGCACCTTTAGTGTAGGAGCAATCCCTGGACGTTTGCAATTTCGGTGTTGAATTTTGGTCAGATTGAGCAGGAGAGGGAGTGTACGTTGGAGGTTTTGGTAGGCTAAACAAGTTCCGAGCCCAAGTGTTTGTGGTTCGTTTGAGAGGTTACCAGTGGGAGATGAGGACCAGCAAGAGCTTTCAGGGCTGGCACCTTTAGTGTAGGAGCAATGGCTGGACGTTCGCAATTTCGGTGTTTTATTTTGGCCAGATTGAGCAGGCGAGGGAGTGTACGTTGGAAGTTTTAGTAGGCTAAACAAGTTCCGAGCCCAAGTGTTTGTGGTTCGTTTGAGAGGTTACCAGTGGGAGATGAGGACCAGCAAGAGCTTTCAGGGCTGGCACCTTTAGTGTAGGAGCAATCGCTGGACGTTCGCAATTCCGGTGTTGAGCTCTGGCCAGATTGAGCAGGCGAGGGAGTGTACGTTGGAAGTTTTAGTAGGCTAAACAAGTTCCGAGCCCAAGTGTTTGTGGTTCGTTTGAGAGGTTACCAGTGGGAGATGAGGACCAGCAAGAGCTTTCAGGGCTGGCACCTTTAGTGTAGGAGCAATGGCTGGACGTTCGCAATTCCGATGTTGAGCTCTGGCCAGATTGAGCAGGAGAGGCTGTGTACGTTGGAAGTTTTAGTAGGCTAAACAAGTTCAGAGCCCAAGTGTTTGTAGTTCTTTTGAGAGGCTACCAGTGGGAGATGAAGACCAGCAAGAGCTTTCAGGGCTGGCACCTTTAGTGTAGGATCAATGGCTGGACGTTTGCAATTTCGGTGTTGAATTTTGGTCAGATTGAGCAGGCGAGGGAGTGTACGTTGGAAGTTTTAGTAGGCTAAACAAGTTCCGAGCCCAAGTGTTTGTGGTTCGTTTGAGAGGTTACCAGTGGGAGATGAGGACCAGCAAGAGCTTTCAGGGCTGGCACCTTTAGTGTAGGAGCAATCCCTGGACGTTCGCAATTTCGGTGTTTAATTTTGGCCCGATTGAGCAGGAGAGGCTGTGTACGTTGGAAGTTTTAGTAGGCTAAACAAGTTCCGAGCCCAAGTGTTTGTGGTTCGTTTGAGAGGTTACCAGTGGGAGATGAGGACCAGCAAGAGCTTTCAGGGCTGGCACCTTTAGTGTAGGAGCAATGGCTGGACGTTCGCAATTCCGGTGTTGAGCTCTGGCCAGATTGAGCAGGCGAGGGAGTGTACGTTGGAAGTTTTAGTAGGCTAAACAAGTTCAGAGCCCAAGTGTTTGTGGTTCGTTTGAGAGGTTACCAGTGGGAGATGAGGACCAGCAAGAGCTTTCAGGGCTGGCACCTTTAGTGTAGGAGCAATGGCTGGACGTTCGCAATTTCGGTGTTGAGCTCTGGCCAGATTGAGCAGGCGAGGGAGTGTACGTTGGAAGTTTTAGTAGGCTAAACAAGTTCAGAGCCCAAGTGTTTGTGGTTCGTTTGAGAGGTTACCAGTGGGAGATGAGGACCAGCAAGAGCTTTCAGGGCTGGCACCTTTAGTGTAGGAGCAATCGCTGGACGTTCGCAATTTCGGTGTTGAATTTTGGCCAGATTGAGCAGGAGAGGCTGTGTACGTTGGAAGTTTTAGTAGGCTAAACAAGTTCCGAGCCCAAGTGTTTGTGGTTCGTTTGAGAGGTTACCAGTGGGAGATGAGGACCAGCAAGAGCTTTCAGGGCCGGCACCTTTAGTGTAGGAGCAATCGCTGGACGTTCTCAGTTTCGGTGTTGAGCACTGACGTCCAGCAGCGAAAGGAAACGATGATACGTCTGGACCTTTGAGTGACTAAACAAGTTCAGAGCCCAAGTGTTTGTGGTTCGTTTGAGAGGTTACCTGTGGGAGATGAGGACCAGCAAGAGCTTTCAGGGCTGGCACCTTTAGTGTAGGAGCAATCCCTGGACGTTCGCAATTTCGGTGTTCAGCTCTGGCCAGATTGAGCAGGCGAGGGAGTGTACGTTGGAAGTTTTAGTAGGCTAGACAAGTTCCGAGCCCAAGTGTTTGTGGTTCGTTTGAGAGGTTACCAGTGGGAGATGAGGACCAGCAAGAGCTTTCAGGGCTGGCACCTTTAGTGTAGGAGCAATCGCTGGACGTTCGCAATTTCGGTGTTGAATTTTGGCCAGATTGAGCAGGAGAGGCTGTGTACGTTGGAAGTTTTAGTAGGCTAAACAAGTTCAGAGCCCAAGTGTTTGTGGTTCGTTTGAGAGGTTACCAGTGGGAGATGAGGACCAGCAAGAGCTTTCAGGGCCGGCACCTTTAGTGTAGGAGCAATCGCTGGACGTTCGCAATTTCGGTGTTCAGCTCTGGCCAGATTGAGCAGGCGAGGGAGTGTACGTTGGAAGTTTTAGTAGGCTAAACAAGTTCCGAGCCCAAGTGTTTGTGGTTCGTTTGAGAGGTTACCAGTGGGAGATGAGGACCAGCAAGAGCTTTCAGGGCTGGCACCTTTAGTGTAGGAGCAATCGCTGGACGTTCGCAATTTCGGTGTTGAACTTTGGCCAGAATGAGCAGGAGAGGCTGTGTACGTTGGAAGTTTTAGTAGGCTAAACAAGTTCCGAGCCCAAGTGTTTGTGGTTCGTTTGAGAGGTTACCAGTGGGAGATGAGGACCAGCAAGAGCTTTCAGGGCTGGCACCTTTAGTGTAGGAGCAATCCCTGGACGTTCGCAATTTCCGTGTTGAATTTTGGCCAGATTGAGCAGGCGAGGGAGTGTACGTTGGAAGTTTTAGTAGGCTAAACAAGTTCAGAGCCCAAGTGTTTGTGGTTCGTTTGAGAGGTTACCAGTGGGAGATGAGGACCAGCAAGAGCTTTCAGGGCTGGCACCTTTAGTGTAGGAGCAATGGCTGGACGTTCGCAATTTCGGTGTTCAGCTCTGGCCAAATTGAGCAGGCGAGGGAGTGTACGTTGGAAGTTTTAGTAGGCTAAACAAGTTCCGAGCCCAAGTGTTTGTGGTTCGTTTGAGAGGTTACCAGTGGGAGATGAGGACCAGCAAGAGCTTTCAGGGCTGGCACCTTTAGTGTAGGAGCAATCCCTGGACGTTCGCAATTTCGGTGTTTTATTTTGGCCAGATTGAGCAGGCGAGGCTGTGTACGTTGGAAGTTTTAGTAGGCTAAACAAGTTCCGAGCCCAAGTGTTTGTGGTTCGTTTGAGAGGTTACCAGTGGGAGATGAGGACCAGCAAGAGCTTTCAGGGCTGGCACCTTTAGTGTAGGAGCAATCGCTGGACGTTCGCAATTCCGGTGTTGAGCTCTGGCCAGATTGAGCAGGCGAGGGAGTGTACGTTGGAAGTTTTAGTAGGCTAAACAAGTTCCGAGCCCAAGTGTTTGTGGTTCGTTTGAGAGGTTACCAGTGGGAGATGAGGACCAGCAAGAGCTTTCAGGGCTGGCACCTTTAGTGTAGGAGCAATGGCTGGACGTTCGCAATTCCGATGTTGAGCTCTGGCCAGATTGAGCAGGAGAGGCTGTGTACGTTGGAAGTTTTAGTAGGCTAAACAAGTTCAGAGCCCAAGTGTTTGTAGTTCTTTTGAGAGGCTACCAGTGGGAGATGAAGACCAGCAAGAGCTTTCAGGGCTGGCACCTTTAGTGTAGGATCAATGGCTGGACGTTTGCAATTTCGGTGTTGAATTTTGGTCAGATTGAGCAGGCGAGGGAGTGTACGTTGGAAGTTTTAGTAGGCTAAACAAGTTCCGAGCCCAAGTGTTTGTGGTTCGTTTGAGAGGTTACCAGTGGGAGATGAGGACCAGCAAGAGCTTTCAGGGCTGGCACCTTTAGTGTAGGAGCAATCCCTGGACGTTCGCAATTTCGGTGTTTAATTTTGGCCCGATTGAGCAGGAGAGGCTGTGTACGTTGGAAGTTTTAGTAGGCTAAACAAGTTCCGAGCCCAAGTGTTTGTGGTTCGTTTGAGAGGTTACCAGTGGGAGATGAGGACCAGCAAGAGCTTTCAGGGCTGGCACCTTTAGTGTAGGAGCAATGGCTGGACGTTCGCAATTCCGGTGTTGAGCTCTGGCCAGATTGAGCAGGCGAGGGAGTGTACGTTGGAAGTTTTAGTAGGCTAAACAAGTTCAGAGCCCAAGTGTTTGTGGTTCGTTTGAGAGGTTACCAGTGGGAGATGAGGACCAGCAAGAGCTTTCAGGGCTGGCACCTTTAGTGTAGGAGCAATGGCTGGACGTTCGCAATTTCGGTGTTGAGCTCTGGCCAGATTGAGCAGGCGAGGGAGTGTACGTTGGAAGTTTTAGTAGGCTAAACAAGTTCAGAGCCCAAGTGTTTGTGGTTCGTTTGAGAGGTTACCAGTGGGAGATGAGGACCAGCAAGAGCTTTCAGGGCTGGCACCTTTAGTGTAGGAGCAATCGCTGGACGTTCGCAATTTCGGTGTTGAATTTCGGCCAGATTGAGCAGGAGGGGCTGTGTACGTTGGAAGTTTTAGTAGGCTAAACAAGTTCCGAGCCCAAGTGTTTGTGGTTCGTTTGAGAGGTTACCAGTGGGAGATGAGGATCAGCAAGAGCTTTCAGGGGTGGCACCTTTAGTGTAGGAGCAATCGCTGGACGTTCTCAGTTTCGGTGTTGAGCACTGACGTCCAGCAGCGAAAGGAAACGATGATACGTCTGGACCTTTGAGTGACTAAACAAGTTCAGAGCCCAAGTGTTTGTGGTTCGTTTGAGAGGTTACCTGTGGGAGATGAGGACCAGCAAGAGCTTTCAGGGCTGGCACCTTTAGTGTAGGAGCAATCCCTGGACGTTCGCAATTTCGGTGTTCAGCTCTGGCCAGATTGAGCAGGCGAGGGAGTGTACGTTGGAAGTTTTAGTAGGCTAGACAAGTTCCGAGCCCAAGTGTTTGTGGTTCGTTTGAGAGGTTACCAGTGGGAGATGAGGACCAGCAAGAGCTTTCAGGGCTGGCACCTTTAGTGTAGGAGCAATCGCTGGACGTTCGCAATTTCGGTGTTGAATTTTGGCCAGATTGAGCAGGAGAGGCTGTGTACGTTGGAAGTTTTAGTAGGCTAAACAAGTTCAGAGCCCAAGTGTTTGTGGTTCGTTTGAGAGGTTACCAGTGGGAGATGAGGACCAGCAAGAGCTTTCAGGGCCGGCACCTTTAGTGTAGGAGCAATCGCTGGACGTTCGCAATTTCGGTGTTCAGCTCTGGCCAGATTGAGCAGGCGAGGGAGTGTACGTTGGAAGTTTTAGTAGGCTAAACAAGTTCCGAGCCCAAGT
The DNA here is from genome assembly GCF_030936135.1 of Gavia stellata. Lineage (NCBI taxonomy): Eukaryota > Metazoa > Chordata > Aves > Gaviiformes > Gaviidae > Gavia > Gavia stellata. Next base: position 17,619 of record NW_026777207.1, on the reverse strand, counting down.
GTTTGTGGTTCGTTTGAGAGGTTACCAGTGGGAGATGAGGACCAGCAAGAGCTTTCAGGGCTGGCACCTTTAGTGTAGGAGCAATCGCTGGACGTTCGCAATTTCGGTGTTGAACTTTGGCCAGAATGAGCAGGAGAGGCTGTGTACGTTGGAAGTTTTAGTAGGCTAAACAAGTTCCGAGCCCAAGTGTTTGTGGTTCGTTTGAGAGGTTACCAGTGGGAGATGAGGACCAGCAAGAGCTTTCAGGGCTGGCACCTTTAGTGTAGGAGCAATCCCTGGACGTTCGCAATTTCCGTGTTGAATTTTGGCCAGATTGAGCAGGCGAGGGAGTGTACGTTGGAAGTTTTAGTAGGCTAAACAAGTTCAGAGCCCAAGTGTTTGTGGTTCGTTTGAGAGGTTACCAGTGGGAGATGAGGACCAGCAAGAGCTTTCAGGGCTGGCACCTTTAGTGTAGGAGCAATGGCTGGACGTTCGCAATTTCGGTGTTCAGCTCTGGCCAAATTGAGCAGGCGAGGGAGTGTACGTTGGAAGTTTTAGTAGGCTAAACAAGTTCCGAGCCCAAGTGTTTGTGGTTCGTTTGAGAGGTTACCAGTGGGAGATGAGGACCAGCAAGAGCTTTCAGGGCTGGCACCTTTAGTGTAGGAGCAATCCCTGGACGTTCGCAATTTCCGTTTTGAATTTTGGCCAGATTGAGCAGGCGAGGGAGTGTACGTTGGAAGTTTTAGTAGGCTAAACAAGTTCAGAGCCCAAGTGTTTGTGGTTCGTTTGAGAGGTTACCAGTGGGAGATGAGGACCAGCAAGAGCTTTCAGGGCCGGCACCTTTAGTGTAGGAGCAATCGCTGGACGTTCGCAATTTCGGTGTTGAATTTTGGCCAGATTGAGCAGGCGAGGGAGTGTACGTTGGAAGTTTTAGTAGGCTAAACAAGTTCCGAGCCCAAGTGTTTGTGGTTCATTTGAGAGGTTATCAGTGGGAGATGAGGATCAGCAAGAGCTTTCAGGGGTGGCACCTTTACTGTAGGAGCAATCGCTGGACGTTCGCAGTTTCGGTGTTGAGCACTGACATCCAGCAGAGAAAGGAAACGATGATACGTCTGGACCTTTGAGTGACTAAACAAGTTCAGAGCCCAAGTGTTTGTGGTTCGTTTGAGAGGTTACCAGTGGGAGATGAGGACCAGCAAGAGCTTTCAGGGCTGGCACCTTTAGTGTAGGAGCAATGGCTGGACGTTCGCAATTTCGGTGTTCAGCTCTGGCCAGATTGAGCAGGCGAGGGAGTGTACGTTGGAAGTTTTAGTAGGCTAAACAAGTTCAGAGCCCAAGTGTTTGTGGTTCGTTTGAGAGGTTACCAGTGGGAGATGAGGATCAGCAAGAGCTTTCAGGGGTGGCACCTTTAGTGTAGGAGCAATCGCTGGACGTTCGCAATTTCGGTGTTGAATTTTGGCCAGATTGAGCAGGAGAGGCTGTGTACGTTGGAAGTTTTAGTAGGCTAAACAAGTTCAGAGCCCAAGTGTTTGTGGTTCGTTTGAGAGGTTACCAGTGGGAGATGAGGACCAGCAAGAGCTTTCAGGGCCGGCACCTTTAGTGTAGGAGCAATCCCTGGACGTTCGCAATTTCGGTGTTGAATTTTGGCCAGATTGAGCAGGCGAGGGAGTGTACGTTGGAAGTTTTAGTAGGCTAAACAAGTTCCGAGCCCAAGTGTTTGTGGTTCGTTTGAGAGGTTACCAGTGGGAGATGAGGACCAGCAAGAGCTTTCAGGGCTGGCACCTTTAGTGTAGGAGCAATCCCTGGACGTTCGCAGTTTCGGTGTTGAGCTCTGACGTGCAGCAGCGAAAGGATGCGATGATACGTCTGGACCTTTGAGTGTCTAAACAAGTTCCGAGCCCAAGTGTTTGTGGTTCGTTTGAGAGGTTACCAGTGGGAGATGAGGACCAGGAAGAGCTTTCAGGGCTGGCACCTTTAGTGTAGGAGCAATCCCTGGACGTTCGCAATTTCGGTGTTGAATTTTGGCCAGATTGAGCAGGAGAGGCTGTGTACGTTGGAAGTTTTAGTAGGCTAAACAAGTTCAGAGCCCAAGTGTTTGTGGTTCGTTTGAGAGGTTACCAGTGGGAGATGAGGACCAGCAAGAGCTTTCAGGGCCGGCACCTTTAGTGTAGGAGCAATCGCTGGACGTTCGCAATTTCGGTGTTCAGCTCTGGCCAGATTGAGCAGGCGAGGGAGTGTACGTTGGAAGTTTTAGTAGGCTAAACAAGTTCCGAGCCCAAGTGTTTGTGGTTCGTTTGAGAGGTTACCAGTGGGAGATGAGGACCAGCAAGAGCTTTCAGGGCTGGCACCTTTAGTGTAGGAGCAATCGCTGGACGTTCGCAATTTCGGTGTTGAACTTTGGCCAGAATGAGCAGGAGAGGCTGTGTACGTTGGAAGTTTTAGTAGGCTAAACAAGTTCCGAGCCCAAGTGTTTGTGGTTCGTTTGAGAGGTTACCAGTGGGAGATGAGGACCAGCAAGAGCTTTCAGGGCTGGCACCTTTAGTGTAGGAGCAATCCCTGGACGTTCGCAATTTCCGTGTTGAATTTTGGCCAGATTGAGCAGGCGAGGGAGTGTACGTTGGAAGTTTTAGTAGGCTAAACAAGTTCAGAGCCCAAGTGTTTGTGGTTCGTTTGAGAGGTTACCAGTGGGAGATGAGGACCAGCAAGAGCTTTCAGGGCTGGCACCTTTAGTGTAGGAGCAATGGCTGGACGTTCGCAATTTCGGTGTTCAGCTCTGGCCAAATTGAGCAGGCGAGGGAGTGTACGTTGGAAGTTTTAGTAGGCTAAACAAGTTCCGAGCCCAAGTGTTTGTGGTTCGTTTGAGAGGTTACCAGTGGGAGATGAGGACCAGCAAGAGCTTTCAGGGCTGGCACCTTTAGTGTAGGAGCAATCCCTGGACGTTCGCAATTTCCGTTTTGAATTTTGGCCAGATTGAGCAGGCGAGGGAGTGTACGTTGGAAGTTTTAGTAGGCTAAACAAGTTCAGAGCCCAAGTGTTTGTGGTTCGTTTGAGAGGTTACCAGTGGGAGATGAGGACCAGCAAGAGCTTTCAGGGCTGGCACCTTTAGTGTAGGAGCAATCGCTGGACGTTCGCAATTTCGGTGTTGAATTTTGGCCAGATTGAGCAGGCGAGGGAGTGTACGTTGGAAGTTTTAGTAGGCTAAACAAGTTCCGAGCCCAAGTGTTTGTGGTTCATTTGAGAGGTTATCAGTGGGAGATGAGGATCAGCAAGAGCTTTCAGGGGTGGCACCTTTACTGTAGGAGCAATCGCTGGACGTTCGCAGTTTCGGTGTTGAGCACTGACATCCAGCAGAGAAAGGAAACGATGATACGTCTGGACCTTTGAGTGACTAAACAAGTTCAGACCCCAAGTGTTTGTGGTTCGTTTGAGAGGTTACCAGTGGGAGATGAGGACCAGCAAGAGCTTTCAGGGCTGGCACCTTTAGTGTAGGAGCAATGGCTGGACGTTCGCAATTTCGGTGTTCAGCTCTGGCCAGATTGAGCAGGCGAGGGAGTGTACGTTGGAAGTTTTAGTAGGCTAAACAAGTTCAGAGCCCAAGTGTTTGTGGTTCGTTTGAGAGGTTACCAGTGGGAGATGAGGATCAGCAAGAGCTTTCAGGGGTGGCACCTTTAGTGTAGGAGCAATCGCTGGACGTTCGCAATTTCGGTGTTGAATTTTGGCCAGATTGAGCAGGAGAGGCTGTGTACGTTGGAAGTTTTAGTAGGCTAAACAAGTTCAGAGCCCAAGTGTTTGTGGTTCGTTTGAGAGGTTACCAGTGGGAGATGAGGACCAGCAAGAGCTTTCAGGGCCGGCACCTTTAGTGTAGGAGCAATCCCTGGACGTTCGCAATTTCGGTGTTGAATTTTGGCCAGATTGAGCAGGCGAGGGAGTGTACGTTGGAAGTTTTAGTAGGCTAAACAAGTTCTGAGCCCAAGTGTTTGTGGTTCGTTTGAGAGTTTACCAGTGGGAGATGAGGACCAGCAAGAGCTTTCAGGGCTGGCACCTTTAGTGTAGGAGCAATCGCTGGACCTTCGCAATTTCGGTGTTGAATTTTGGCCAGATTGAGCAGGAGAGTGAGTGTACGTTGGAAGTTTTAGTAGGCTAAACAAGTTCAGAGCCCAAGTGTTTGTGGTTCATTTGAGAGGTTACCAGTGGGAGATGAGGACCAGCAAGAGCTTTCAGGGCTGGCACCTTTAGTGTAGGAGCAATCCCTGGACGTTCGCAGTTTCGGTGTTGAGCTCTGACGTGCAGCAGCGAAAGGATGCGATGATACGTCTGGACCTTTGAGTGTCTAAACAAGTTCCGAGCCCAAGTGTTTGTGGTTCGTTTGAGAGGTTACCAGTGGGAGATGAGGACCAGGAAGAGCTTTCAGGGCTGGCACCTTTAGTGTAGGAGCAATCCCTGGACGTTTGCAATTTCGGTGTTGAATTTTGGTCAGATTGAGCAGGAGAGGGAGTGTACGTTGGAAGTTTTAGTAGGCTAAACAAGTTCCGAGCCCAAGTGTTTGTGGTTCGTTTGAGAGGTTCCCAGTGGGAGATGAGGACCAGCAAGAGCTTTCAGGGCTGGCACCTTTAGTGTAGGAGCAATCCCTGGACGTTTGCAATTTCCGTGTTGAATTTTGGCCAGATTGAGCAGGCGAGGGAGTGTACGTTGGAAGTTTTAGTAGGCTAAACAAGTTCCGAGCCCAAGTGTTTGTGGTTCGTTTGAGAGGTTACCAGTGGGAGATGAGGACCAGCAAGAGCTTTCAGGGCTGGCACCTTTAGTGTAGGAGCAATCGCTGGACGTTCGCAATTTCGGTGTTGAGCACTGACATCCAGCAGAGAAAGGAAACGATGATACGTCTGGACCTTTGAGTGACTAAACAAGTTCAGAGCCCAAGTGTTTGTGGTTCATTTGAGAGGTTACCAGTGGGAGATGAGGACCAGCAAGAGCTTTCAGGGCTGGCACCTTTAGTGTAGGAGCAATGGCTGGACGTTCGCAATTTCGGTGTTCAGCTCTGGCCAGATTGAGCAGGCGAGGGAGTGTACGTTGGAAGTTTTAGTAGGCTAAACAAGTTCCGAGCCCAAGTGTTTGTGGTTCGTTTGAGAGGTTACCAGTGGGAGATGAGGACCAGCAAGAGCTTTCAGGGCTGGCACCTTTAGTGTAGGAGCAATCGCTGGACGTTCGCAATTTCGGTGTTGAATTTTGGCCAGATTGAGCAGGCGAGGGAGTGTACGTTGGAAGTTTTAGTAGGCTAAACAAGTTCCGAGCCCAAGTGTTTGTGGTTCATTTGAGAGGTTATCAGTGGGAGATGAGGATCAGCAAGAGCTTTCAGGGGTGGCACCTTTACTGTAGGAGCAATCGCTGGACGTTCGCAGTTTCGGTGTTGAGCACTGACATCCAGCAGAGAAAGGAAACGATGATACGTCTGGACCTTTGAGTGACTAAACAAGTTCAGAGCCCAAGTGTTTGTGGTTCGTTTGAGAGGTTACCAGTGGGAGATGAGGACCAGCAAGAGCTTTCAGGGCTGGCACCTTTAGTGTAGGAGCAATGGCTGGACGTTCGCAATTTCGGTGTTCAGCTCTGGCCAGATTGAGGAGGCGAGGGAGTGTACGTTGGAAGTTTTAGTAGGCTAAACAAGTTCCGAGCCCAAGTGTTTGTGGTTCGTTTGAGAGGTTACCAGTGGGAGATGAGGACCAGCAAGAGCTTTCAGGGCTGGCACCTTTAGTGTAGGAGCAATCCCTGGACGTTCGCAATTTCGGTGTTGAATTTTGGCCAGATTGAGCAGGAGAGGCTGTGTACGTTGGAAGTTTTAGTAGGCTAAACAAGTTCCGAGCCCAAGTGTTTGTGGTTCGTTTGAGAGGTTACCAGTGGGAGATGAGGACCAGCAAGAGCTTTCAGGGCTGGCACCTTTAGTGTAGGAGCAATGGCTGGACGTTCGCAATTCCGGTGTTGAGCTCTGGCCAGATTGAGCAGGCGAGGGAGTGTACGTTGGAAGTTTTAGTAGGCTAAACAAGTTCCGAGCCCAAGTGTTTGTGGTTCGTTTGAGAGGTTACCAGTGGGAGATGAGGACCAGCAAGAGCTTTCAGGGCTGGCACCTTTAGTGTAGGAGCAATCCCTGGACGTTTGCAATTTCGGTGTTGAATTTTGGCCAGATTGAGCAGGAGAGGGAGTGTACGTTGGAAGTTTTGGTAGGCTAAACAAGTTCAGAGCCCAAGTGTTTGTGGTTCGTTTGACAGGTTACCAGTGGGAGATGAGGACCAGCAAGAGCTTTCAGGGCTGGCACCTTTAGTGTAGGAGCAATGGCTGGACGTTCGCAATTTCGGTGTTTTATTTTGGCCAGATTGAGCAGGCGAGGCTGTGTACGTTGGAAGTTTTAGTAGGCTAAACAAGTTCAGAGGCCAAGTGTTTGTGGTTCGTTTGAGAGGTTACCAGTGGGAGATGAGGACCAGCAAGAGCTTTCAGGGCTGGCACCTTTAGTGTAGGAGCAATCCCTGGACGTTCGCAATTTCGGTGTTCAGCTCTTGACAGATTGAGCAGGCGAGGGAGTGTACGTTGGAAGTTTTAGTAGGCTAAACAAGTTCCGAGCCCAAGTGTTTGTGGTTCGTTTGAGAGGTTACCAGTGGGAGATGAGGACCAGCAAGAGCTTTCAGGGCTGGCACCTTTAGTGTAGGAGCAATCGCTGGACGTTCGCAGTTTCGGTGTTGAGCACTGACATCCAGCAGAGAAAGGAAACTATGATACGTCTGGACCTTTGAGTGACTAAACAAGTTCAGAGCCCAAGTGTTTGTGGTTCGTTTGAGAGGTTAACCAGTGGGAGATGAGGACCAGCAAGAGCTTTCAGGGCTGGCACCTTTAGTGTAGGAGCAATCGCTGGACGTTCGGAATTTCGGTGTTCAGCTCTGGCCAGATTGAGCAGGCGAGGGAGTGTACGTTGGAAGTTTTAGTAGGCTAAACAAGTTCCGAGCCCAAGTGTTTGTGGTTCGTTTGAGAGGTTACCAGTGGGACATGAGGACCAGCAAGAGCTTTCAGGGCTGGCACCTTTAGTGTAGGAGCAATCGCTGGACGTTCGCAATTTCGGTGTTGAATTTTGGCCAGATTGAGCAGGAGAGGCTGTGTACGTTGGAAGTTTTAGTAGGCTAAACAAGTTCAGAGCCCAAGTGTTTGTGGTTCGTTTGAGAGGTTACCAGTGGGAGATGAGGACCAGCAAGAGCTTTCAGGGCCGGCACCTTTAGTGTAGGAGCAATCCCTGGACGTTCGCAATTTCGGTGTTGAATTTTGGCCAGATTGAGCAGGCGAGGGAGTGTACGTTGGAAGTTTTAGTAGGCTAAACAAGTTCCGAGCCCAAGTGTTTGTGGTTCGTTTGAGAGGTTACCAGTGGGAGATGAGGACCAGCAAGAGCTTTCAGGGCTGGCACCTTTAGTGTAGGAGCAATCCCTGGACGTTCGCAGTTTCGGTGTTGAGCTCTGACGTGCAGCAGCGAAAGGATGCGATGATACGTCTGGACCTTTGAGTGTCTAAACAAGTTCCGAGCCCAAGTGTTTGTGGTTCGTTTGAGAGGTTACCAGTGGGAGATGAGGACCAGGAAGAGCTTTCAGGGCTGGCACCTTTAGTGTAGGAGCAATCCCTGGACGTTTGCAATTTCGGTGTTGAATTTTGGTCAGATTGAGCAGGAGAGGGAGTGTACGTTGGAAGTTTTGGTAGGCTAAACAAGTTCCGAGCCCAAGTGTTTGTGGTTCGTTTGAGAGGTTACCAGTGGGAGATGAGGACCAGCAAGAGCTTTCAGGGCTGGCACCTTTAGTGTAGGAGCAATGGCTGGACGTTCGCAATTTCGGTGTTTTATTTTGGCCAGATTGAGCAGGCGAGGCTGTGTACGTTGGAAGTTTTAGTAGGCTAAACAAGTTCCGAGCCCAAGTGTTTGTGGTTCGTTTGAGAGGTTACCAGTGGGAGATGAGGACCAGCAAGAGCTTTCAGGGCTGGCACCTTTAGTGTAGGAGCAATCGCTGGACGTTCGCAATTCCGGTGTTGAGCTCTGGCCAGATTGAGCAGGCGAGGGAGTGTACGTTGGAAGTTTTAGTAGGCTAAACAAGTTCCGAGCCCAAGTGTTTGTGGTTCGTTTGAGAGGTTACCAGTGGGAGATGAGGACCAGCAAGAGCTTTCAGGGCTGGCACCTTTAGTGTAGGAGCAATGGCTGGACGTTCGCAATTCCGGTGTTGAGCTCTGGCCAGATTGAGCAGGAGAGGCTGTGTACGTTGGAAGTTTTAGTAGGCTAAACAAGTTCAGAGCCCAAGTGTTTGTAGTTCTTTTGAGAGGCTACCAGTGGGAGATGAAGACCAGCAAGAGCTTTCAGGGCTGGCACCTTTAGTGTAGGAGCAATCGCTGGACGTTCGCAGTTTCGGTGTTGAGCACTGACATCCAGCAGAGAAAGGAAACTATGATACGTCTGGACCTTTGAGTGACTAAACAAGTTCAGAGCCCAAGTGTTTGTGGTTCGTTTGAGAGGTTAACCAGTGGGAGATGAGGACCAGCAAGAGCTTTCAGGGCTGGCACCTTTAGTGTAGGAGCAATCGCTGGACGTTCGGAATTTCGGTGTTCAGCTCTGGCCAGATTGAGCAGGCGAGGGAGTGTACGTTGGAAGTTTTAGTAGGCTAAACAAGTTCCGAGCCCAAGTGTTTGTGGTTCGTTTGAGAGGTTACCAGTGGGAGATGAGGACCAGCAAGAGCTTTCAGGGCTGGCACCTTTAGTGTAGGAGCAATCGCTGGACGTTCGCAATTTCGGTGTTGAATTTTGGCCAGATTGAGCAGGAGAGGCTGTGTACGTTGGAAGTTTTAGTAGGCTAAACAAGTTCAGAGCCCAAGTGTTTGTGGTTCGTTTGAGAGGTTACCAGTGGGAGATGAGGACCAGCAAGAGCTTTCAGGGCCGGCACCTTTAGTGTAGGAGCAATCCCTGGACGTTCGCAATTTCGGTGTTGAATTTTGGCCAGATTGAGCAGGCGAGGGAGTGTACGTTGGAAGTTTTAGTAGGCTAAACAAGTTCCGATCCCAAGTGTTTGTGGTTCGTTTGAGAGGTTACCAGTGGGAGATGAGGACCAGCAAGAGCTTTCAGGGCTGGCACCTTTAGTGTAGGAGCAATCCCTGGACGTTCGCAGTTTCGGTGTTGAGCTCTGACGTGCAGCAGCGAAAGGATGCGATGATACGTCTGGACCTTTGAGTGTCTAAACAAGTTCCGAGCCCAAGTGTTTGTGGTTCGTTTGAGAGGTTACCAGTGGGAGATGAGGACCAGGAAGAGCTTTCAGGGCTGGCACCTTTAGTGTAGGAGCAATCCCTGGACGTTTGCAATTTCGGTGTTGAATTTTGGTCAGATTGAGCAGGAGAGGCTGTGTACGTTGGAAGTTTTGGTAGGCTAAACAAGTTCCGAGCCCAAGTGTTTGTGGTTCGTTTGAGAGGTTACCAGTGGGAGATGAGGACCAGCAAGAGCTTTCAGGGCTGGCACCTTTAGTGTAGGAGCAATGGCTGGACGTTCGCAATTTCGGTGTTTTATTTTGGCCAGATTGAGCAGGCGAGGCTGTGTACGTTGGAAGTTTTAGTAGGCTAAACAAGTTCCGAGCCCAAGTGTTTGTGGTTCGTTTGAGAGGTTACCAGTGGGAGATGAGGACCAGCAAGAGCTTTCAGGGCTGGCACCTTTAGTGTAGGAGCAATCGCTGGACGTTCGCAATTCCGGTGTTGAGCTCTGGCCAGATTGAGCAGGCGAGGGAGTGTACGTTGGAAGTTTTAGTAGGCTAAACAAGTTCCGAGCCCAAGTGTTTGTGGTTCGTTTGAGAGGTTACCAGTGGGAGATGAGGACCAGCAAGAGCTTTCAGGGCTGGCACCTTTAGTGTAGGAGCAATGGCTGGACGTTCGCAATTCCGGTGTTGAGCTCTGGCCAGATTGAGCAGGAGAGGCTGTGTACGTTGGAAGTTTTAGTAGGCTAAACAAGTTCAGAGCCCAAGTGTTTGTAGTTCTTTTGAGAGGCTACCAGTGGGAGATGAAGACCAGCAAGAGCTTTCAGGGCTGGCACCTTTAGTGTAGGATCAATGGCTGGACGTTTGCAATTTCGGTGTTGAATTTTGGTCAGATTGAGCAGGCGAGGGAGTGTACGTTGGAAGTTTTAGTAGGCTAAACAAGTTCCGAGCCCAAGTGTTTGTGGTTCGTTTGAGAGGTTACCAGTGGGAGATGAGGACCAGCAAGAGCTTTCAGGGCTGGCACCTTTAGTGTAGGAGCAATCGCTGGACGTTCGCAATTTCGGTGTTGAATTTTGGCCCGATTGAGCAGGAGAGGCTGTGTACGTTGGAAGTTTTAGTAGGCTAAACAAGTTCCGAGCCCAAGTGTTTGTGGTTCGTTTGAGAGGTTACCAGTGGGAGATGAGGACCAGCAAGAGCTTTCAGGGCTGGCACCTTTAGTGTAGGAGCAATGGCTGGACGTTCGCAATTCCGGTGTTGAGCTCTGGCCAGATTGAGCAGGCGAGGGAGTGTACGTTGGAAGTTTTAGTAGGCTAAACAAGTTCAGAGCCCAAGTGTTTGTGGTTCGTTTGAGAGGTTACCAGTGGGAGATGAGGACCAGCAAGAGCTTTCAGGGCTGGCACCTTTAGTGTAGGAGCAATGGCTGGACGTTCGCAATTTCGGTGTTGAGCTCTGGCCAGATTGAGCAGGCGAGGGAGTGTACGTTGGAAGTTTTAGTAGGCTAAACAAGTTCCGAGCCCAAGTGTTGTGGTTCGTTTGAGAGGTTACCAGTGGGAGATGAGGACCAGCAAGAGCTTTCAGGGCTGGCACCTTTAGTGTAGGAGCAATCGCTGGACGTTCGCAATTTCGGTGTTGAATTTTGGCCAGATTGAGCAGGAGAGGCTGTGTACGTTGGAAGTTTTAGTAGGCTAAACAAGTTCCGAGCCCAAGTGTTTGTGGTTCGTTTGAGAGGTTACCAGTGGGAGATGAGATCAGCAAGAGCTTTCAGGGGTGGCACCTTTAGTGTAGGAGCAATCCCTGGACGTTCTCAGTTTCGGTGTTGAGCACTGACGTCCAGCAGCGCAAGGAAACGATGATACGTCTGGACCTTTGAGTGACTAAACAAGTTCAGAGCCCAAGTGTTTGTGGTTCGTTTGAGAGGTTACCAGTGGAGATGAGGACCAGCAAGAGCTTTCAGGGCTGGCACCTTTAGTGTAGGAGCAATCCCTGGACGTTCGCAATTTCGGTGTTCAGCTCTGGCCAGATTGAGCAGGCGAGGGAGTGTACGTTGGAAGTTTTAGTAGGCTAACAAGTTCCGAGCCCAAGTGTTTGTGGTTCGTTTGAGAGGTTAACAGTGGGAGATGAGGACCAGCAAGAGCTTTCAGGCTGGCACCTTTAGTGTAGGAGCAATCGCTGGACGTTCGCAATTTCGGTGTTGAATTTTGGCCAGATTGAGCAGGAGAGGCTGTGTACGTTGGAAGTTTTAGTAGGCTAAACAAGTTCAGAGCCCAAGTGTTTGTGGTTCGTTTGAGAGGTTACCAGTGGGAGATGAGGACCAGCAAGAGCTTTCAGGGCCGGCACCTTTAGTGTAGGAGCAATCGCTGGACGTTCGCAATTTCGGTGTTCAGCTCTGGCCAGATTGAGCAGGAGAGGGAGTGTACGTTGGAAGTTTTAGTAGGCTAAACAAGTTCCGAGCCCAAGTGTTTGTGGTTCGTTTGAGAGGTTACCAGTGGGAGATGAGGACCAGCAAGAGCTTTCAGGGCTGGCACCTTTAGTGTAGGAGCAATCGCTGGACGTTCGCAATTTCGGTGTTGAACTTTGGCCAGAATGAGCAGGAGAGGCTGTGTACGTTGGAAGTTTTAGTAGGCTAAACAAGTTCCGAGCCCAAGTGTTTGTGGTTCGTTTGAGAGGTTACCAGTGGGAGATGAGGATCAGCAAGAGCTTTCAGGGGTGGCACCTTTAGTGTAGGAGCAATCGCTGGACGTTCTCAGTTTCGGTGTTGAGCACTGACGTCCAGCAGCGAAAGGAAACGATGATACGTCTGGACCTTTGAGTGACTAAACAAGTTCAGAGCCCAAGTGTTTGTGGTTCGTTTGAGAGGTTACCAGTGGGAGATGAGGACCAGCAAGAGCTTTCAGGGCTGGCACCTTTAGTGTAGGAGCAATCCCTGGACGTTCGCAATTTCGGTGTTCAGCTCTGGCCAGATTGAGCAGGCGAGGGAGTGTACGTTGGAAGTTTTAGTAGGCTAAACAAGTTCCGAGCCCAAGTGTTTGTGGTTCGTTTGAGAGGTTAACAGTGGGAGATGAGGACCAGCAAGAGCTTTCAGGGCTGGCACCTTTAGTGTAGGAGCAATCGCTGGACGTTCGCAATTTCGGTGTTGAATTTTGGCCAGATTGAGCAGGAGAGGCTGTGTACGTTGGAAGTTTTAGTAGGCTAAACAAGTTCCGAGCCCAAGTGTTGTGGTTCGTTTGAGAGGTTACCAGTGGGAGATGAGGACCAGCAAGAGCTTTCAGGGCCGGCACCTTTAGTGTAGGAGCAATCGCTGGACGTTCGCAATTTCGGTGTTCAGCTCTGGCCAGATTGAGCAGGAGAGGGAGTGTACGTTGGAAGTTTAGTAGGCTAAACAAGTTCCGAGCCCAAGTGTTTGTGGTTCGTTTGAGAGGTTACCAGTGGGAGATGAGGACCAGCAAGAGCTTTCAGGGCTGGCACCTTTAGTGTAGGAGCAATCCCTGGACGTTCGCAATTTCGGTGTTGAACTTTGGCCAGAATGAGCAGGAGAGGCTGTGTACGTTGGAAGTTTTAGTAGGCTAAACAAGTTCCGAGCCCAAGTGTTTGTGGTTCGTTTGAGAGGTTACCAGTGGGAGATGAGGACCAGCAAGAGCTTTCAGGGCTGGCACCTTTAGTGTAGGAGCAATCCCTGGACGTTCGCAATTTCGGTGTTCAGCTCTGGCCAAATTGAGCAGGCGAGGGAGTGTACGTTGGAAGTTTTAGTAGGCTAAACAAGTTCCGAGCCCAAGTGTTTGTGGTTCGTTTGAGAGGTTACCAGTGGGAGATGAGGACCAGCAAGAGCTTTCAGGGCTGGCACCTTTAGTGTAGGAGCAATCCCTGACGTTCGCAATTTCCGTTTTGAATTTTGGCCAGATTGAGCAGGCGAGGGAGTGTACGTTGGAAGTTTTAGTAGGCTAAACAAGTTCAGAGCCAAGTGTTTGTGGTTCGTTTGAGAGGTTACCAGTGGGAGATGAGGACCAGCAAGAGCTTTCAGGGCTGGCACCTTTAGTGTAGGAGCAATCGCTGGACGTTCGCAATTTCGGTGTTGAATTTGGCCAGATTGAGCAGGCGAGGGAGTGTACGTTGGAAGTTTTAGTAGGCTAAACAAGTTCCGAGCCCAAGTGTTTGTGGTTCATTTGAGAGGTTATCAGTGGGAAATGAGGATCAGCAAGAGCTTTCAGGGGTGGCACCTTTACTGTAGGAGCAATCGCTGGACGTTCGCAGTTTCGGTGTTGAGCACTGACATCCAGCAGAGAAAGGAAACGATGATACGTCTGGACCTTTGAGTGACTAAACAAGTTCAGAGCCCAAGTGTTTGTGGTTCGTTTGAGAGGTTACCAGTGGGAGATGAGGACCAGCAAGAGCTTTCAGGGCTGGCACCTTTAGTGTAGGAGCAATGGCTGGACGTTCGCAATTTCGGTGTTCAGCTCTGGCCAGATTGAGCAGGCGAGGGAGTGTACGTTGGAAGTTTTAGTAGGCTAAACAAGTTCAGAGCCCAAGTGTTTGTGGTTCGTTTGAGAGGTTACCAGTGGGAGATGAGGATCAGCAAGAGCTTTCAGGGGTGGCACCTTTAGTGTAGGAGCAATCGCTGGACGTTCGCAATTTCGGTGTTGAATTTTGGCCAGATTGAGCAGGCGAGGGAGTGTACGTTGGAAGTTTTAGTAGGCTAAACAAGTTCAGAGCCCAAGTGTTTGTGGTTCGTTTGAGAGGTTACCAGTGGGAGATGAGGACCAGCAAGAGCTTTCAGGGCCGGCACCTTTAGTGTAGGAGCAATCCCTGGACGTTCGCAATTTCGGTGTTGAATTTTGGCCAGATTGAGCAGGCGAGGGAGTGTACGTTGGAAGTTTTAGTAGGCTAAACAAGTTCTGAGCCCAAGTGTTTTGTGGTTCGTTTGAGAGTTTACCAGTGGGAGATGAGGACCAGCAAGAGCTTTCAGGGCTGGCACCTTTAGTGTAGGAGCAATCGCTGGACCTTCGCAATTTCGGTGTTGAATTTTGGCCAGATTGAGCAGGAGAGTGAGTGTACGTTGGAAGTTTTAGTAGGCTAAACAAGTTCAGAGCCCAAGTGTTTGTGGTTCATTTGAGAGGTTACCAGTGGGAGATGAGGACCAGCAAGAGCTTTCAGGGCTGGCACCTTTAGTGTAGGAGCAATCCTGGACGTTCGCAGTTTCGGTGTTGAGCTCTGACGTGCAGCAGCGAAAGGATGCGATGATACGTCTGGACCTTTGAGTGTCTAAACAAGTTCCGAGCCCAAGTGTTTGTGGTTCGTTTGAGAGGTTACCAGTGGGAGATGAGGACCAGGAAGAGCTTTCAGGGCTGGCACCTTTAGTGTAGGAGCAATCCCTGGACGTTTGCAATTTCGGTGTTGAATTTTGGTCAGATTGAGCAGGAGAGGAGTGTACGTTGGAAGTTTTGGTAGGCTAAACAAGTTCAGAGCCCAAGTGTTTGTGGTTCGTTTGAGAGGTTACCAGTGGGAGATGAGGACCAGCAAGAGCTTTCAGGGCTGGCACCTTTAGTGTAGGAGCAATGGCTGGACGTTCGCAATTTCGGTGTTTTATTTTGGCCAGATTGAGCAGGCGAGGCTGTGTACGTTGGAAGTTTTAGTAGGCTAAACAAGTTCCGAGCCCAAGTGTTTGTGTTCGTTTGAGAGGCTACCAGTGGGAGATGAAGACCAGCAAGAGCTTTCAGGGCTGGCACCTTTAGTGTAGGATCAATGGCTGGACGTTTGCAATTTCGGTGTTGAATTTTGGTCAGATTGAGCAGGCGAGGGAGTGTACGTTGGAAGTTTTAGTAGGCTAAACAAGTTCAGAGCTCAAGTGTTTGTAGTTCTTTTGAGAGGTTACCAGTGGGAGATGAGGACCAGCAAGAGCTTTCAGGGCTGGCACCTTTAGTGTAGGAGCCATGGCTGGACGTTCGCAATTTCGGTGTTCAGCTCTGGCCAAATTGAGCAGGCGAGGGAGTGTACGTTGGAAGTTTTAGTAGGCTAAACAAGTTCAGAGCCCAAGTGTTTGTGGTTCGTTTGAGAGGTTACCAGTGGGAGATGAGGACCAGCAAGAGCTTTCAGGGCTGGCACCTTTAGTGTAGGAGCAATCGCTGGACCTTCGCAATTTCGGTGTTGAATTTTGGCCAGATTGAGCAGGAGAGGGAGTGTACGTTGGAAGTTTTAGTAGGCTAAACAAGTTCAGAGCCCAAGTGTTTGTGGTTCATTTGAGAGGTTACCAGTGGGAGATGAGGACCAGCAAGAGCTTTCAGGGCTGGCACCTTTAGTGTAGGAGCAATCCCTGGACGTTCGCAGTTTCCGTGTTGAGCTCTGACGTGCAGCAGCGAAAGGATGCGATGATACGTCTGGACCTTTGAGTGTCTAAACAAGTTCAGAGCCCAAGTGTTTGTGGTTCGTTTGAGAGGTTACCAGTGGGAGATGAGGACCAGCAAGAGCTTCAGGGCTGCACCTTTAGTGTAGGAGCAATCCCTGGACGTTTGCAATTTCGGTGTTGAATTTTGGTCAGATTGAGCAGGAGAGGGAGTGTACGTTGGAAGTTTTGGTAGGCTAAACAAGTTCAGAGCCCAAGTGTTTGTGGTTCGTTTGACAGGTTACCAGTGGGAGATGAGGACCAGCAAGAGCTTTCAGGGCTGGCACCTTTAGTGTAGGAGCAATGGCTGGACGTTCGCAATTTCGGTGTTTTATTTTGGCCAGATTGAGCAGGCGAGGCTGTGTACGTTGGAAGTTTTAGTAGGCTAAACAAGTTCAGAGGCCAAGTGTTTGTGGTTCGTTTGAGAGGTTACCAGTGGGAGATGAGGACCAGCAAGAGCTTTCAGGGGTGGCACCTTTAGTGTAGGAGCAATCCCTGGACGTTCGCAATTTCGGTGTTGAATTTTGGCCAGATTGAGCAGGAGAGGCTGTGTACGTTGGAAGTTTTAGTAGGCTAAACAAGTTCAGAGCCCAAGTGTTTGTGGTTCGTTTGAGAGGTTACCAGTGGGAGATGAGGACCAGCAAGAGCTTTCAGGGCCGGCACCTTTAGTGTAGGAGCAATCGCTGGACGTTCGCAATTTCGGTGTTCAGCTCTGGCCAGATTGAGCAGGCGAGGGAGTGTACGTTGGAAGTTTTAGTAGGCTAAACAAGTTCCGAGCCCAAGTGTTTGTGGTTCGTTTGAGAGGTTACCAGTGGGAGATGAGGACCAGCAAGAGCTTTCAGGGCTGGCACCTTTAGTGTAGGAGCAATCGCTGGACGTTCGCAATTTCGGTGTTGAACTTTGGCCAGAATGAGCAGGAGAGGCTGTGTACGTTGGAAGTTTTAGTAGGCTAAACAAGTTCCGAGCCCAAGTGTTTGTGGTTCGTTTGAGAGGTTACCAGTGGGAGATGAGGACCAGCAAGAGCTTTCAGGGCTGGCACCTTTAGTGTAGGAGCAATCCCTGGACGTTCGCAATTTCCGTGTTGAATTTTGGCCAGATTGAGCAGGCGAGGGAGTGTACGTTGGAAGTTTTAGTAGGCTAAACAAGTTCAGAGCCCAAGTGTTTGTGGTTCGTTTGAGAGGTTACCAGTGGGAGATGAGGACCAGCAAGAGCTTTCAGGGCTGGCACCTTTAGTGTAGGAGCAATGCTGGACGTTCGCAATTTCGGTGTTCAGCTCTGGCCAAATTGAGCAGGCGAGGGAGTGTACGTTGGAAGTTTTAGTAGGCTAAACAAGTTCCGAGCCCAAGTGTTTGTGGTTCGTTTGAGAGGTTACCAGTGGGAGATGAGGACCAGCAAGAGCTTTCAGGGCTGGCACCTTTAGTGTAGGAGCAATCCCTGGACGTTCGCAATTTCCGTTTTGAATTTTGGCCAGATTGAGCAGGCGAGGGAGTGTACGTTGGAAGTTTTAGTAGGCTAAACAAGTTCAGAGCCCAAGTGTTTGTGGTTCGTTTGAGAGGTTACCAGTGGGAGATGAGGACCAGCAAGAGCTTTCAGGGCTGGCACCTTTAGTGTAGGAGCAATCGCTGGACGTTCGCAATTTCGGTGTTGAATTTTGGCCAGATTGAGCAGGCGAGGGAGTGTACGTTGGAAGTTTTAGTAGGCTAAACAAGTTCCGAGCCCAAGTGTTTGTGGTTCATTTGAGAGGTTATCAGTGGGAGATGAGGATCAGCAAGAGCTTTCAGGGGTGGCACCTTTACTGTAGGAGCAATCGCTGGACGTTCGCAGTTTCGGTGTTGAGCACTGACATCCAGCAGAGAAAGGAAACGATGATACGTCTGGACCTTTGAGTGACTAAACAAGTTCAGACCCCAAGTGTTTGTGGTTCGTTTGAGAGGTTACCAGTGGGAGATGAGGACCAGCAAGAGCTTTCAGGGCTGGCACCTTTAGTGTAGGAGCAATGGCTGGACGTTCGCAATTTCGGTGTTCAGCA